>NC_084999.1:31917990-32015490 GCF_963854185.1 Sardina pilchardus | reverse complement strand
GAATGCGGTGTGTGACTAACCTGCACTGACTTGCTCTTTTTATTGTCAGGTGGCTCTCGTATGTCTTACTGCTCCTGCTGGATTTGGTTGTGTGTCTGTTCATCCTGCTGGGGTTGGCTAAACAGGCACGGTGGCTCCTTATATTGTAAGTACACATTCAATGATGACACAGACTCAGTTATCCACACAGAAGAGAGTATAGTTGCCAAAAGGATAGTGTATAAGTGTAATAGTGTAATAGTCTATATAATAAACAGAGTGGCACTGCCTGCAGACCAAAAGTGGAAATTAAGAGGTATGGTTATGGTGCTATGTGATTAGAAGAATAATATTGCTATCAGAATAACAGTGCATACTCTGTAATGAACAGGATGCTGCTTTCAGAGTAACAGTGGATATATAGAGGTTTATGCTATGTAATAAACGGAATAATGTCGCTTTCAGATTGTGTATAGAAGCACCCAGCTGAAGGCAAATGCATCTTCTCTCGCTTCATATCAGCAGAATGGAAAATGAAAGCTTTTGTCAGCCAAGCTGTTTACTGCTGGCTGCCTAGAGAGCGTCCCGCAGAGATAAAGAGTTGTGATGTTTATGTTGGCTATGCATCTGTGCAGTCATGTGTCTGTGGTAATCTGTAAAATTGTAATTGTTTGAAGTTTGTGCTACACCCACACAAACACACACACACACAGATGCATCCATGCACGTACACACAAACAGACAGACAGACACACACACACACTCTCTCTCTCTCTCTCTCTCTCTCTCTCTCTCTCTCTCTCTCACACACACACACACACACACACACAAACAGACACATTCGCGCGCACACACACAGACAGTGATGGATGTCACTGCGTGCTGTGCTTGCAGGATGACGGTCTTGGCCTGGTTGGCTCTCTTCCTGAGCTGGGGTTCGCTGGGCCTGGAGACGGCCACCGTAGTGGTGAGTGGCCCGGGCCTCAGTGGCTGCCCACACAGAATGGGCCAAAGGAGCTGCGAGCAGTGGGGTGCATGGCGAGAGGCTGCAGACAGCAGAATAGCCACTTTGTGCTGTCTGTGGCCTGTGTGTGTTGGAGTGGAGATAGCTGCGCTGTTTTTGGCCATATTAAAAAGCCTGCTCACATTGAGCCAGAATGTGTGTGTGTGTGTGTGTGTGTGTGTGTGTGTGTGTGTGTGTGTGTGTGTGTGTGTGTGTGTGTGTGTGTGTGTGTGTGTGTGTGTGTGTGCGTGCGCGCCTGTCTGTCTGTCTGTCTGTCTGTCTGTCTGTCTTTTTGTGTAGCTGTGAAAGGCTTGTTCTTGCTGCAGAAATGCTCAAGGCAGAAATGTGTGTGTGTGTGTGTGTGTGTGTGCATTCCTCTCTCTCTCTCTTGCTCTCATACTATCTCTTTGTCCCTTCCTCTATATTTTCTCACCCGTTTCCTTTGTTCGTCTTTCCGTCACCTTCTTTCTTTCTTTCTTTCTTTCACGCTCTCTCTTTCTCTCTCGCTCTCTCTGTGTGAGTGTGTGTATGTGTGTGTGTGTGTGTGTTAGTGGCTTTGTGTTTAACTGTGAAAGACTTGTCCTCCCAGTGAACACTGCAGTCATGGCAGAGTCCCAAAAAGGAAGGAAAATGGGGCAGAGATTAAAGATTGAATGAGTGTGTGCCTGCCTGTGTGTGTATGTGTTTGGAGTGTGTGTGTGTGTGTGTGTGTGTGTGTGTGTGTGTGTGTGTGTGTGTGTGTGTGTGTGTGTGTGTGTGTGTGTGTGTGTGTGTGTGTGTGTGTGTGTGTGTGTGTGTTTTCGTGTGTGTGTGTGTGTGTGTGTGTGTGTTCGTGTGTGTGTGTATGTGTCTGTGTGCTGAAAGTGAGAGAAGGAATGAGAGAAGATGAATGTAAGAGGTTTTGAAAGGAAGAAGAGAGAGAGAGCAACCGAGAGAGAGAGAGAGAGAGACGAAGACAGAATCTTGAGAACATTTGTATCAGGCAGAAACGAGGAGGAGGAGGAGAGGAGGAGGAGGAGGAGGAGAGAGGAGGAGGAGGTGGAGAGAGGAGAAGGAGGAGGAGGAGGCGGTCGCCATACATCAGTCAGTGTGGAGCTGAGAGGCTGGGAAGTGCCACTGCTCCCCAGAGCAAGTGCTCCCAACAGGGGGAGAGGGAGAGGGAGAGGGAGAGGGAGATGGAGATGGAGATGGAGAGAGAGAGAGGGGGAGGAAGGGAGAGGGAGAGGGGAGAGGAAGAGGAAGGGAGAGAGAGATGGAGGGAGAGAGAGAGGGAGGAAGAGGCCAGGCTGGTGTCAGAGGGAACCAGGGGGAGAAAGCATGGGGTGGCCAGCAACACAGAGCCCCTCTGTTTGCAGCTAGTCAACAAGAACAATCACCCCGCAATCAGAGGGCCTCTCATGTGCTCGCCTCCTTTCTTTAGCTTCCTCTCCCCTCTTTCGCTTTCATCCCCCCATCCCCTCTTGTTGCATTATCTAGAGGCTCTCCAGAGCCGACGCGCTGCCTTTAAAAGACTTATTAAGACTGATTAATTACATTTGCCCAGATACCTTAGGGAGCTAGTCAGTCAGAGCGAGAGGGAGAGAGACAGACAGGCAGAGATCAGAACAGACGCAGAGAGAAAACAGAAGCGCGAGAGGGAGGGTGGGATGGAAAAGTGAGAGAGATGGAGTGAGAGAGAACGTGGAAAATCAATAGAAGGGGAAAAGAGAGAGAGGGGGAGAAAGAAAGAGAGAGCGAGAGATATGTGACACTCAGTAAATCGATAGCAGACTGCGATCAGGGGAGGCAGGGGAATGTGGGGAGGTAAGTGTGTCACTTGGTCAGTGTGGCACTGCTGACTTTTCTCTTTTTTTCCGTGTGCCTCTCTCCCTCCCCTCCTCTCACCTCTCCCTCTCTCTCTATTTCTATATCCATCTCGTTCTCTCTATCTCTCCCAGGCTCTGAGCGATTTTTGCACGGATCCAAACACATTTGTCCTGAACTCCACTAACTTCAACACGGGAACAAGCACAGGTTGTGAATTGACTTTTGCATAAATTATGCATATTTGCACTGTTGCAATCTACACATGTAATGTACAGAACACAGATGTTATTTCTCATAACTGGTACCTACTGTTTTTAGATATATTGGATTATTACCTCACATGCAGTAGGAGGATGAACAGCCCTTTCCAGCAGGTAGTAGCAGATCTACAGCCACACACTAATGCCACACTGCACATTATGGAGGTGGTGGTGGTGACATTTATGGTGCAGTAAAACAATAACATTTACTTCTACTCTTAATGATCAGTAGTAGGGACTAACAGCAAAATACAAAAAAAAATCCTGTAAGATATGTTTCAGTGAGTTCAAGTAATGTGTCCCCAAGTTTTCATTCCCTTTTATGTCACGCAAAGGCACCATTTTGTATGTCGGATGTGTGTGCTGTATTGTGATTGTCTGTGGGACATGATGCTGTCTGTGTTGAATTGGATTCAGCTGCTGACTCAGTCACAGAGGGCGCTGTCCAGCATCCACTCCCACCTCTCCACGCTGGAGAGAGACGCCCTCCCCCGGTTCCCAAAGGCAGAGGTAGGTGGCTGTGGAACTGGGGCAAACTGCAGTGCTCTGACACCACAAAGTGGCCACCAGCAAAACAAATAGTCACGAGACCACACGGGCCTGTGGCCGCTCAGGCCAAAATGGCCGCTGAATGCGAATCTCCTGTCTTTGTAGAGATCGCTCAGGGACGTGCAGCAGATCCTGAACTCAACGGAGGGGAACTTCCATCAGCTCGTGGCATTACTCAATTGTCGGGGGCTCAACAAGGTACCTGGAACACAGCTTTTATATCCCCTATATGGCAAAATGATAACAAAAACAACAATCTTGCTCACACGGCTTTTGATTATTCACATTATTCATTCATTAATTCCGAGTCATTGGCTCTGTGCTGTCTTCCCTCTCCCAGGACTACATCGATTCTCTGAAGGGTCTGTGCTATGATGGGATGGAGGGCCTGCTCTATCTGTCCCTCTACTCGTTCCTGTCCGCCCTGGCCTTCACTGCCATCCTGTGCTCACTCCCGGGGGCCTGGAGAAGCTTCGCCAGGTGAGCCTTTCACAGTGGCTGAGCTTGTTGTTGTTGATACTGATGTTGTTGTTGTTGTTGTTGTTGTTGGTGTTTATGGTCCTTCCTAATGGCATCCACATTGCTTAGAGCACTGTAGCCCCAGTCTAATTATGTCTGGCAAGTTGTGTTTGCTCATCTGCCTGTCAAAGCAGTTTAGAGAGGGAGTTGTGTCTTGAGTGGCACTCTAGTGGGACTAGCCTGTCTTTAAACCAAAGTGCATTTGATGGAACAGCTATGGACAACTGTAGAGAGACATGGCAGGACAACTACCTACAGTATATACACTGCAGCTGATTTATTATTTAATTGTTTAATTGTTTAACATAAAATATCAAATGTGCATAGCTCACTTTTCATTTATGTCAATGTAAATTATGAAATTGACATTGCTCACTACAAATCATTGTGGCCTCCAAAGATGTGTGTGTTTCTTGTCATCTTTTCTTGATTGTAGCTATATGAGAAAAGAGCAAAGGGCTGAATTTCACTGGCTTTGCTCTCCATGGAGCTTTCGAGCCTGATTCAGCCGCCATCAGACACATGCACATCTCAAATGCGTAGATTACAAATGTGTTTCAGAGAATCATTTGAAAGAGGAGAAAAGATTAAAGGGATTAAAAAGCGGATTATTTAATCTGACAATATCAGCTCATTTCATTAACAGGGCAGAGCAGTGTCTCCTATCTGCATTCATGCTTAGAGCTATTTTCTAGATAAAAATGACATTTCACAGCCTGGCCTTTTGGCTTGTTGCATATCAGCCTGTTTGTTTTCCTGATTGCCTTTTTCATTTTCCATTCTCAATTGATCTTTCCTTCAATGATGCAGTGACTCAGAAGACTACGAAGACTCTGACAGTGAGAGCGAGGACCCCTTCACTTCTCATCAGGCACGTAGACAGACGGCCATGGGCTCTCAGCGAGGGGCCTTGCCCCCCTTCTATAGTTACCAGGGGGCCGGCTGGACACCCCCCTTTTCTAGCGCGCCACCCCTCCCGTGAGTAACACACACACAGACACACAGACAGACAGACAGAGTGACCCCACCCAAAACTGAGCCCAGACGCTGTGCTTGACAGCTTTGTACACTCACAGACTGACTGTGGCTACTGCTTCCAGTTCAGCCACACGTCTAAATAAACCTCACTAAATGCAGTGTGCTGACAATCATTTGACACCACAGAGGTGCAAGCACAGAGCTGACAAGTAAATCACCCACACATACACAGCACCACCAGCTGGCTCATATTGGTCCACCCCTGTAGTGCTACTTGCATGAATGCACAAGCATACACATACTGTAGGTAGGTGCAGTAAGCCCCACAATAGCATTCATCTAGGTCTTACCCTCCCCACACACCCACCCAAGCATGGGAAGACATTTTATAGTGACACACAACATGTAGTCAGCCTGATGTAAACACACAGATTAATCCTTGTGTAACACACACACAGACAGACAAACAGACAGGTCTATGGCGACTGCACTTTAGGGAGAATATAGCAGACACAACCCGAGAAGTCTGTCTGTCTGTGTGTCTGTCTATCAGTCTGTCCTTCATTCCAAGACAGATGTAGATCGCTCACTCAGAAAGAATATGAGAAGAGACGAAGCAAAATGTCACAGTATGTAGGTAAACGCCCTCTGTCATCCCCTCATCCACCATTCAAGCCATGGTGTCCAACTTTCATTTTATCAGCTATCAGCACTCTCTCCTTTTTCTCCTTTTTCGTTTGTTTGTTTGTTTGTTCTTTCTTGCTCTTTCTTTTTTCGCTCTTTTTCTTCCACTTTGATTTGTGTGCGCTGAAGACTACGTCCTTATCCGATTGGTCATTGGACTCTTAAGTGCAGGTTTCTTAGCAAGTCCCATCTGTGTTACTGTGCACTGCTCCCTCCTGCTTTTTTTCACGGCACAGTCCACCCTTAGTTGACGCGGGGAGAGCTTGGGGATATAGGCACCACCACCACACACAAAACAGACCAGTCCACCCCCATTTCCCTAGACACGAGGACCACCCCACCTCCCATTCCCTCTGCAGTCACCTTTCCTTTGCAGTAATTCCAACAGCTCATGGTACTGCTATGGAGATGAATGAGTACCTCTCTAACTATCTTCCTCTCCTTCTCTCTCTGCCCATCCTTGGCCCTACCTCTGGTCCTGTCCTCTCTGCGTCCCTGGATGCGGTTGTCGCACGTTTTTTTTTTCTTGTCCGTCCTCTTCCTGTCCTGCTCTGGCTCCTCCTCTCCTCTCCTCCCTCTGTCCTCTCTGTCCCTTTCTCTCTGTCTCTACACAGGACTCCAAACGCTTCCTCCAATGGCAACCCTGGCTATGAGAGCCTGCCCTTGATTGACAGGCAGTCCCCACCCCCCTCTGTGAGTTCCTCTGTCTTTGTGATCTCATCTGTGATCTGTGCCATTCTCATGTGTTTGCACTTTAACTGTCGTTTTTGGTGTTGTTTGGCGTGAATCACTCAACATGACTATCTTTGGCTTGCATGTAAGCATTAGTGGGGGTTAATTTATCTTCAATTTGACTCTAGACTTTTGTTTGACCTCATCACATCTATGAATTGAGCCCAGAAAGTAGTGCACACGTTACTGGAGGGTTTCCTACTTTTTTAGGTGGCTGATAATTGATAATTGACATCTTTTCTTTTTCTTTCTTTGTCTTTTCTCATTATGCACTCATTCTCTGATGGATCTATCTTTCACCTATTTGACGCCTCCTCTGTCCAATCACACCACGGCTTTGTGAAAGTACAGTACTCTCCCAGCATGCTGACCGGCTATGGGGGTAGTCAATCAAACCCCAACCCCGCCCATTCAAGGAACCTGTATTCACGCTAATTATTTTTTATGTATAGAATTTTTAAAAAATCTATATATATAGCAAATGTTTAGTTTTCATATGGATGGACACTTTACTGAGATGAAAGACTAATTAAAAAGAAGAAATGTGAATGCAACTCGTGGAGTCAAAAGTGTAACGTCAGTACCATTGAGTAGAAGAAGCACTTAAATGCAACAGATTGAATGGTCGATTGACAGATAAAAGCCATCCAGTATGCTCGAGAGGTTAATCCTCACTCAAAGTAACCCCTTTGCAAAACCCCTCCGGTCTGTCTAGTGTCATTGTGAATGGTTGCGCTGAAAGCCCAAATGGTATTGACGTTACTGTAGTTCTCTATTTTTTACATGTATCACCATTATTTTGGAGCTTTTTATATTGTTGTAATGTAGAGTCACAGACACATAGCAACGATGGCACAATTTCAGTGTATGATTATGCAGTGTTCCTCACTTGTTATTGAGACTTTTTTTTATTGTTTACTGTACTTTTTTATAGGTGGCAACTCTATATGACCTTGTATACCTTTCTGATACTCTATAACATATATTCACTGTAAATGATGTTTGGTTATTGATGCACTTTTCCTCCTTATGATACATTCATGTGAGGGCTATGGTGACCATCTTCTCTGATAGCTGAGTGGAAGACTACATTACCCAACTGGCACTGAGCAATACAGCCTCTCCCACTGACAATGACGCAGTGGTTACAAAGTAAGCAGCAATAATAATATGGACATTTAACTGAATAGTGTTGTCTGCGTGTGTCAGGGGTCTGTGGGATGTTCTGTGAGTGTATATATCTATACATATGCATATAAATATATATATAGTATGGTGGACATTGCATTGATCCCCCACCCTTCCCAACTAGCCCCATGTTTCTTCATGTTATTCCTCAACATTGACTTTCTATGGTATTAATGCTCCTTTTGAATGGCATCCTTTTTCACTACAGAGTCTAATACAAGTTAAAAAATAAACCTACTATAACATGGCTCGCCGTTGTGATTCAAATGACTTATGGCATGCACCCTTCACTGCTACTGCCCCTTCACATCCACATGCAAACTCCATAAATAAATAATAGGTACCGATATGTTAGGTTCTTATAAATAACATCAGTTCACTTTATTAGTTGTTTTCATTTCCTCTGAGCTTCACTGACAGAGACCAAAAGGTGAAATCCTGAAAGACATCTCTCGAGAAGTCTTGGGTCAGTATAGAATGCATAGTTCAGACAGACAGACACCACAAAAGACAGACGTATAACAATATACGGACAGCTGGCCAGTCAGCTGTTGTCAAACACTTCTGTGCATAGATGGAGAAAGACAAGCCAATTCCATCGTGTCTACTGAAGCAGTGCAGTGCATAGATGCATTAAAAGAGAAGAACATTGGAGAACTATTGATTCTCACACCTTCGAATCAAGTACTTATCAACCTGAGAAAGAGAGAAAATTTGAGACTGTAGTGTGTGAGAGAGAGAGAAAGAAAGAGAGAGAGAGAGAATGAAAGAGAGAGAGAGACAGCGAGAGACAGAGTAGGTAATGCTACTGTTGAAGTGATATCCACTCAGAGTGTAATCATTCAAATAAATCAGTCCTTCATGGTAACAGTCCTCCTTGAGGACATCGTTATGTGTATATGTGTCCGTGATCCATCAAATCTCCTGCAAAACACCTGCAGTGCTTATATGGAGGGGGGCCTCCCGTACAGTCAGCTTTCTTCCAATCTGGTTTCATCGTCTAGCGAAAGAGCATCCCATGTGGAGAGATCACTTTCTTGAGTCATCTGCGTTCAGCCATGATCCATCCTCCTCCACCTCCCTCTGGACCACCAGGAGCATCTCTGTGACGTCCTGAGAGAGCTGCTCGCTGAGGAACGTGCTGTGGGGAGGACAAAAATGAAAATGAGATAAAGGAGAGGAAGTGAAGGTACTTACACACAGCCACAACAAACGTCAACAAACTCCAGCATCGAGCGTTGGGTCAGTGTGTGCACCGTCAGCCGGTGTTGTTTGTTGGATGGAGCTGTTCGAGTTTGACGTGTACAAATGTCATTCTTTTCCACTACTGGCTGGGCAGTGTGAAACTGGCAGTTAGTCTTCTGAACACTTGACTGCCTGCCACCATCAAGGGACCACTTCAGGTCTGTTGGTCATCACCTTTAGACAGAGGAATGGACGGACGTGACGGAGAACAGAGAGTGGTGCCACACAAGAGAGTGCCAGAGCGGAGGAGCACGAGAGGGTTGAGGCCAGTAATAGATTGGCAATAGAAAGTGAGGAGGACCTGACAAACAGCCATTGTCCACTGGCACCATGTGACAAACTCAAACATAATGACTAGCACAATGACTGCCAAAGCTTAGATAAACAACAGATGCAATCATCAATCCTCACCAGGGTCAGTGTGCCACAACACAGAAATCACCAGTAAATATTTCACCAATCAGAATATGCTATGTAAGGCCTCCAGCCACTTCCACTCTGACTATTCATAATAGTACTACGCATGCCAAGAGGAGTGAATTAAATCAAACCTTTAATGACTGGTAGGTACTGAGCCTGTTGTTCTTTATACATAACATAAGGAGAGGGGCCATATTGATGCCCCTATGTCTCTATGTGGTGGTGCTGACTTTTAGATGGAAAAAAAATTAATGAAAAGGTATAAAGTATGCTCAATGGATATTTCTCCCTCTTGTGTCCTTACTCTTCAATACATTTTTGACCATGACTACAGACATGTTCAACAGGAGGAAGGTGTTCACTTCTATCTGATGAAATGATGGTTATGTCAACCTCATTCATATAATGCAAATATGGTTGAGATGATATCTATAACTTCAACTCAAATGCTCATTTCAAGGCATTAGTGGCACCCAGCACTGCAGGTATGGGAGACTCCTGAAGAATTAAACGAAATGCACTGGCAAAATCTGTTCATCATGCTTTTTAGTTCCTCACCGCAGTTCGGCTTCCCCTCCAATACATGTGGGACCCTTTAACTTGGAGTCCAAGTTGTAGTAGTTACCCCCAACCTGTCGAACAGCGAGCCAGTGTCTCCGCCTGAGAGGAAGGGATACAATTCCTAATGACACTCGTGAGGGAACGTTGAGAATGAAGCCCTGAACTTTGTCCAAACGCAGGCTCTGTACAGTCCTGAGGAGAGACGAGAGAAATGACAGCATTAGCAGTGGAGATTATGAAAAAGCTATGGCGCTGAAAGAAGCAGCCGGCTGTGTGATGATGGCAGAATAGAATTAAGCTACTGTTTTATGTGTGATTCTCGATTAAATGTGTGCACAAGACTGTCAGTGCAGTTCAGAGCTTCATAGAAAATAAAGACTCCACCAACGATTGTGTTTTTCATTTCATGGTGTTTTTCAGTGTCTTATTTCAGAGCTCTTACCTTCGTTTGTCCCACCACACTGCTGCCAGGCCACGACTCTGCAGAGCTGCCATGATGACATTAACATCATAGTTCCCTGTACCCAGCATGGAGCGGTGCGGATTTACAACGCATTGGGGGGCTAGGCTGAATGAAAACAAAGGTGGAATATTGAGCAAGTGTAGAATATTGAGCAAAAACTTAGAATATTATTGAACTTATTAGGCCCCATTTATTAGGATAATTGCTGCAAGAAGATAAAAGACTAGACCGTTTCTGAAGAAGACAACCAACACAGCTGGTAGCAGAACCACTCTGGACAGAATATAATTACATAAATCATCTGTCAAATGACCTCACCGCTTGCAGATGTCGTCTGCCGTCTCCTTGGTGAATACTCTTTCTTGGAGCACGTTGTTCAGAGCGTGGATGGCACACAACTCCAGTCTCTGCTTCTCATGGAAAACTTCCCCTTCGCTCATACTCTCTCTCAATTAAGACGGTCTACACGTGAACTCTGTAAAAATATCGGCATTTGATATCCTATTGAATTGACTGACCTACCTAGCTAGCATACACATTTGAAATAGTTGATATGTCTAATCCAACCAAGTAATTTTACGCTACCAAACACTCCGAGAAAAACGTTTTGCGTTGTCGCTATTTACTGTCGTATACTACTTTTTAAAATAAAGATTGGAAATGAGTATAAATTGGCCGGTAACGTTACTTCAGAAGACAGTGTTGCTAGCTAGCTTGCTGCATCTCGGAACTGACTAGTCTTCTACTACCTTACAGACAGCCCGCAGTGCAACCTCTTCTCTTGAGGCGGTAAATTCAAATATGCTGATTTCACGGTTGGATCAACCACTTAAAAAGCGTCACCCTTCTTTAAAACGTATCTTTACCAAACGCTAGTATCTAATGCACGCGAACTTGTTATGCGTGATGCTCAGAGTACATCTCGTGAAAACCAACAACCGGAAGTCGCCTTGTTGTTGTTGCGCGTCGGTGACGCCCCGAAAAAGCTACATGGTTGCATCTGTTTGCATATGATCTTCGTTGTCATTTACAGCCAGTCAAAAAAGAATGTTTATAACCTACACCAATCACAAATCAGTGCGGTGAACTACGATGTTGACTATTCATATGTGTTTCCTTTCTCCCCCCCCCCCCCCCCCCCCCCCCCCCCGGTATTATGGCAAATCGAACCTAAAATGTAGCCACTGAGTAATTATAGAAAAATGGTGCAGACATAGTCGGGCGTCGTTTTTTTGAGTAAAGAATGTGGAAGTATGCTCCCTCTCTCTCTCTCTGGATCGTGGGGATTTAAAATAGGTTATATAGAATGCAACAACCTGTGTGGCACAGAGAAGTGTTCTGACGCTCTCTAGTGCCAATATATAGAAATGATTGGAGCAGTGAATTCAGTGAGCAGTGAAAGTCGTAAGCATAATAAAGCTTTATTATATATATGGTCATTAGAGTAATTCGTTTAGAGATATTCGACTTCGATTGTCATTTCGAGATGTAATGTTAACTGATATGGTTGACTGACTGGCATGGATCTTGACAAAACGAGTTCTTTTTTGTATTTCACGTGCTCAAGTGGTACATTGTAATCTTGATTTTAGTAGCCTATAATATTCCATGCTCTTCTGGACAAATAAAAGGTCAAATTAAACCAAATGAATGAAGGCAAATCAAATATAGTCTTATTGATATAGGCAAAGAGCATGTTAACTAAATTATAGCAATAAAAAAAACTTGTTCATCGCCTGTCGCTTCATTGGTTGCCGATTTATTTGGGAAGGTGTGAGTTTTTTAAATGGACCTATGGTTTAACGCCATCCACCCCATTCTCAAATTTGGCTGGTTGGTGAAGCTGGAAAAGGTTGTGACGAAATCTATCTCTCGGGGCCCCATTGGTCAGATGAAATCTGTGACGTGATGGCCTGCATGTCCATTGGCTAAAATTACAATTTTCATTTCGATAAATGTATTTTTGTTCCTGTGTCAAAGATAGATAGCTTAGCTGCTAGCTAAGAGCTATAGCCACAGGACGGCTGGCTACCTTAACAACTTACATCTTAATTGGCCAAAGTAGCTAAAGTGAATGATTTTACCGTTTTGCTTACTTCTACGCACTAAGTGAAATATTTTATTTTATGTTAAGTCGAATGTAGACAGTCTACTCTAGTTATACTTGGAGAAAGCACAGCTGCTAAGGGGACTAGCAGATTTCTATAGCAAGGTAGCGATACTTTAGCAAACGTTATTGCTGCCTTATTCAACGTAAAACGATTGGAATTACTAGCATAACGTTAGTGTGCTGTCATCATCATTTATTTTACGTTAACTAGTTAAGCAGTCCGGAGCACCGAAACTTGAACTATTGGTGAAGCTATATCCAGAACGTATCTACAAGAGGACGCTAGCTAGCTAACAAGATAATCTAGTAGGTTCTCTTAACACTGGCTAGCTAGCAATCTACTGTTGACAGTGGCAGCTAGCCTGAGTGACGTTAACGAAAATCCAGATCAAGAATCTGCTGTCAAATCGTCCTTCTGTCAGATACTCAACGTAACAAAGACAAGCCATGGTGAGTAAATACTTTTGAATTTTGACAACAATAATGTTATCTGTGTTGACAAGCTTTAGTTGTCGGTAACCGTTAACGTTTTCTACATAGCTGGTGATGGTTAGCTAAATTAGCCAACAAAGTCCTCCCAACTCTTACATGCTAACGAGTAGCATGCACTGTCACAGCATATCTGGGTTAATGTTAGCTGGCTATGAAGGCGAAGTTGCTCGGTTCGTTGGCTAGTCGGTTTCTTGTACGGCTAAATAAGTTAGCTTTGAAGTTTTGGTCTTTTGAAACAGTTATGGTTAATATTTGTGCACATGCGTAGCATTCTTAATATCGGCAACGTTAGATAACGTTAACCATCAAGTCGTGTTTGAGTAACACAAACTGAGGTTTTCTCTTTGAGCTGCTAAAGGTAACGGTAGCATTAGCTAAGCTCACTTAGCCAGATTTCTAGCTGGCCGGAAATCATGTAACCGTTATCAGCCTCGCTAACTTAATATAAACATACATTACAAGAATATAACAATACATTTCCCCCATCTCCCCCTTCTTAAACGACTAAATGCCTATCTGGTTATCATCGCATAGGCTAATGTACTATTCATTGTAATACTGAATGATTCTGTGCTAATGGACTTCAATCATAGACTGTAATGGGATGGGATTCGATGGATACTGTCCGTCTGATACAGTTCTCTGAACCTTTGCTCAAAGTAGACGAACGTTCATGTTCCACTGCAAATTAATGAGTCAATTGTAAAGATATGGAATGGCTAATCTTCAAATAATTAACCTGTCATATTTCATGAAGGACAAGTCAATCCATAGTATTTTTGTAATGGCTCGGTAATGAAATACCTGTAACTGTTCCCACGGCTCACGGGTTACATTTCTGGATCCCAGACATAAGTCATGGAATTTATCATTTGTGGGGCTAAGTAGTGGAATTTTGTTGTAGCAGTTTAAAATTGACTTGTCAAAATACATTAATGCAAATATGTCCTCACAGAAATGATTAGCTTTACTGCTTGCTTGAGTGACTGTGGATAGCCCAACTTTGCTTATTCAATGTCCATCTCCCACTTTAAAAAAAAAAGTCAGATTCTTGAATGCTACGCATTTGCTCTGAAATCTTTAATCAGTATATTGTACGACTCGTTCTATAGCAGGTCATGGAAAATCAGGTTTGCCTTCAGGGAAAAGCTATAGAATTATATATATGACTTGGAGTGGGCACCCTGCATTTTGTATTTTAACTGAAGTATTTCTCATAGACCCTCACCTACATTTGGCTTTGGGGTAGAGAATTACTAAGAAAAGCAATCCAGAAGGCTTAGCTTTTCAGTACATTGCACTCATGCAATGACAAAGCAAAATTGAAGATTTTCTGATGAGAAATCCGCATTTGGAGTGAGCTGTAAAATCAAAACTCTCTCTCTCTCTCTCTCTCACACACACACACACACACACACACACACACACGCACGCTAATGTAAACAATGTGTTTTGTTCGGACAGAATTCAAATGTGGAGAATTTGCCCCCTCAAGTCTTGAGACTGGTATACAAAGAGGTGTCCGCGCTGGCAGCAGACCCCCCTGAAGGCATCAAGATTTATCCCAGTGAGGAGGATATCACAGAGTTACATACTGCCATAGAGGGTCCAGGTAAAGTAATACTTATTGGAAAAGTCAACTAATTGGCAGGGTTGATTGGCCCCGTGTCCGAATACCAGAAAAGTCAAATTATACTATGCAGTTTTTATTGGCGTATGTACAATCTTTTGTAAGTGTTTGTCTTCTTCTTGTACAGAGGGAACTCCATTTGCTGGAGGTGTGTTCAGAATGCGCTTAGTCCTGGGGAAGGATTTTCCAGCTGCACCCCCCAAGGGTTATTTTCTGACCAAGATCTTTCATCCAAATGTCGGCCACAAGGGAGAGATCTGTGTCAACGTGCTGAAGAGGGACTGGAAGGCAGAGCTGGGCCTCAGACATGTATTGCTTGTAAGGTTCACACACTTCATGTCAGCCTCTCATGCCTGTTTTTATATGCACTCTTACATTCAAACCATCATGCCAATTTTCTCGTTTCTGTGATCTGTTGGCAAGTTTACTTATGATCCGAGTTCAGAAATCTTTGTTGAAAGTGGTTATTCCTCTGCATATTATAATTAAAAAAAAAAATTCTCTTTCCCCTTTTTTCTCTTCAGACCATTAAGTGCCTCCTGATCCACCCAAATCCAGAGTCGGCGTTGAACGAAGAGGCGGGGCGACTGCTTTTAGAGGACTATGCCGAGTATGCTTCCCGTGCCCGCCTCTTGACTGAAATTCATGCAATGGGAGGACCAGGAGGGACGTCGGGGAACCCTCAGGAGCCTGCTGATGGTCCTCAGCCCAAGAAACACGCAGGTGACCCAAACAAGCGCACAGTCGGAGCAGCTGCACCAGCGTCCAATGTTCCCGGGGTCAATGGTACTACCAGTGGTGGCAGCAGTAGTAGCAATAGTAACGTAGTTGTGAAAAAGAAAACAGATAAAAAACGTGCTTTGAGGCGACTCTAGTGCTAAGGTCTTGCTTGTTTGAGTGTGTGTACATAAATATTGAAGTGTAACAGACCACCTTTACCCCCCTCTTCTGGCATCTTTCTATCCCCCTCAAATATTCATGTCCTTAACCAAGTTCATTAACTTGTGGGTTTTTGACCCCACGTCATTCTCTGTCTTTGCTGCTACTCTCAGGATCCTGTTGGTCTTCAAGTGAGGTCACCAATTCTCTTGCCTCTTTCTCACTGCACATCATATTAAAACCTCGTGTGAGATGCAGTGTTTAACATTGACGCTTACGTTTCTGAAGTTTCTTTTTCGCTTGTCTGTTATTTACTCTCACTGTTGCTGTGTTTTTAGCCTTGATTCTACGGAAGAGGTGAGATTGGAAAGGGCACTGTTTTTAGGAGGTTACCACTCTGTTTTCATCAATGAGGCAGGATTGTATGGTGTACTGCCCAGTTAGCCTCTTGTCACATCTACCTGGAGTGTTAGATATGGTCTCATCAATGCTTATTAATGCTCTCCCTTCCAATCAGACGTGTTGTTAGAGAGGATACAAGAGTTTATAGGCCTCATGAGACTGGGGCGATAAACAAGATTTGTCAGGTTTTGTGATGTGTCATCCCAGAGGTTGGCTTCAGAATTATGCAATTGCACTGGCCTCAAAGGCTTGTCTAAGAAATGGCCTTTGTTAATCAACAAAAGGTGGTGTGAATTTTTAGGATGTGTACTTTGTCCCTCTCTGTGTGTGTGTGATGAGAGATTTTTTTCTTAGGAAGATGTAGAAGTTTGGGGACTAAAATGTGGTCTGTATATTCTTAAAAAAAACTGTGTTCATCTTTTTTTTCTTTCTTTTTTTAAAAGCAATGTTTGTTATCTGTGTGATTTTGTTATTTGTTCTTTTTTTTTCAAAGTTATGAAATTGTTTTTCTTCCTCAAGTTTAGACCAGGGGGACAAAGAACAGAGGTAGAACTAACCATGCTGTTAGGGGAGCTTGAGACACTCTTGTATCCTTTCTTAACAAATGGGGGTCAGCGGTATCCCCTATTTTGAGTCATGCTCTCTGTGACCAGCACCAGGCCATTTTTAAACCCACGGAGCCCACCTGTGGTGGTCTGTTGTCAAAGAATTTGTACTTTATCAGATAAGACCGTTTTTTATATCCCTCCTTTTTGTATGGAATGTCCTGTTCTCATCTCTATCCCCTTGGTCATACCTGGATAAAGTGTCTGTCTCTCGGGAAACATTCATCAGCAAATCATCTCCCCATCCTCTTTGCACCATCGCAGCTCCGTTCTCGGCAGGTTTTCACAAATTCTAAATGATGGGCCTACATTTCCCAAGGAAACACCCTCTTCCGCATTTGACTTTGAACTTTGAAAACCTGCTCCGAGGAGCCAGAGCTTACGTGCAATTTCTTGGACGGGGTATTTTTGTGTCCGTAAGTTATTTAAATTAATAATAAAACATAAAAGTATCGAAACATTTTGTGTGTGTTTCATCATTTCACATGAACCAGAGTCTGTTCTTGAAACTGGGCTACCTTCTCGTTTGGCCGTGTGCGTCAGTGGCACTGGCGAGGTGCATACACAGCCTGTAATTTAAGGTGTTTGTGACGGATGAACGGGTTTCTCAGTAGGCTACCCCTGTGTCTGCATTAGCTGCCCACCCACCTGTATGGGAATAGCTTCCTGAGCAGTGTCTAATTATCCTGTGTGGCGCATGTAGTTGACAGCAACCTGGGGAGTAAGCTGAAAAGCTTGTGGGAGGTTGCCTGTCACATGAACCTTAGGGTAAGGATTGAGGCCCTTCAGATATGGCCCCATTGAAGGGTGCAATTGATCACTCCCTCCCAAATACATCTGGGGATGCCCTCCACAGAGCCTACATTTTATATGTAATTTTCTGGTATGTTCTCGTTTTAGAATCTTGTGCAGGGGTCTTCTACATGAGAAAATATGCAAGAATTCTTGTGCATCCATTATTACAGTTTTTATTATCGTGAAAACATAATGGCAACAGGCCTAACCACATTCATTATTAGGCCTATACAATTGCTTTAGGTTGGTAGCCTATATAACCATTATTTTTTCCTTTCATCACAGAAGTGCCACCAACAGGCTGACATCGTTGCTGTGGCAACCAGTGGTACGTTTTCCCCTTTCATACCGCCTGTATGCGCGCAAAGACTGGGAAGTCGCATGAGACACGAAACATTTGAAACGGACGAAATCATCGTGCCAGACTGATTTGCACCGGTTTGGGTAAGACAGACGGCTTCTTGAACTATTTGGGCTTGGCGGACCTAAGTGGAAATATTTTCATTCCACCGGTGCTTATCAATAAGGTCTGGACACCTCTCCCTCGGAACGCATTCACGAGCGACGTCAGACGACAGCATTAGGACACATCTTGAGAATCATGTTGACTGAAACTGAACAAAACGCTTTTGCATCGGCGGTCTTGGTGACGCATGTGTTTACTCCGATATAGATCATTTATTGATCTTTTAACAGACAGTTTGGAATGGCGAAGTAGACAACTAGGCTATGTAATTTTCTTCACCTGGAGCAACAGCAACGGTAGGCGGTGATAGGCTACAAATGTTTCTGAATGGTCATTACAAATACAGCGTAGTCTTATCCTAATACAACTAATCAATTTGTGGCGTGGCAAGGCGCAAAATATGTAAGTGGACTGGCTACATACATTGTTAGTGAATAAAAAAAAGCAACCTTCATGATCTCGCTGAAAATGCATCATAAAGTGACTTTTTTTGAGTAAAAGTGGAATGAAGAGTGTCGCAACAGTTATTCTTCCCAAGACAAGTCATTAGCCGTCATAATTCCTTGACGACCTATGATTTTGAGAATGATTGCTCACGCAGGAGTCTCCAGCGTGTCAGTTCTGTAGGATACACGGAGAAGAACGCAGGTAAGAGACATTGTCATTTCCCCTTTATTAACATTTGATCCTTTCACAGTGAAACTATTGTCTGGTTTAGTCAACTGCACTTTTTTTGTGATCAGCCATTACAGTATATAGAATATTTTCCAATTACGCGTATGAAATGTGTCACTCTAAGGCGGTGGGTAGCCTATAGTGGTTATCATCACATAGGCTGAGCAATGTAAAAAGTCAATTTATCAATGCAATAAAGCTCAGACCGAATACAGTTATTGCGGCATACGCGCGCGCACACACACACTCTTTTCACACAGCACAACGGGTAATCATTCAATGCACACACATTTGTATTTGTACACCTACTCACACATTACGATACATGCAAATCAGATGTGAGTTGTCTGCGTGACATGTTGAGACGCGCTCATCTTGCATAGGCTGCAATCATACGAAGTCCACATCAAAGTCTATAGGTTATAAAGCTCATATACAAAGTGCATACGCAGTTGCTTTGTTTATCCAAACAGCATTTTGGGTTGTCTGTAGATTACTGAAATATTGCTCATTTCTCGATATTTATTGATTTCTAAAGACATATTACAGTAATACAATATATGCCAATACAACCTATTTTTAGTTTTGAATGTTGGAGGTCTTTCATTTTGATTCTGCTAACAAGTGTCTCCGGAGAGCTTAGGCTTTGTGTTTTAAAAAGATGGCACTGTGGCTCTATTAACTAATGGTCGTGATTTCTGTTGACTGATGTCCATGGGTTTTCCTATCATGCTACGCCATCCATATTGCAGACATTAAAAATGGCAATGGGAACAGTTGCAGACAATTCTGTGCATGCACCTTAAGTGCACATTTCCCATCTCGCCATGAGCCTCTCTCCACCTCCCCTTCAGACTTTCTCCTTTCATCCTTATTCATTCTGCCCTACATAATATGGTCTACTGCCCTCCTCTCACACCCTTGCACAACTGCATAGCTACATCACTTTGGCTGGTCAGACTAACAGGTACTTTGGAGTCTGTGACATTGTCTCTCACTATGCAGCATTAAAGACAAATGAGGTTTCTCATTTGTCCTTGTCCTAGAACTCTCTTCAGTTTGGCAAACCCTATATCTAACCCTATACCTTATTTATGCTTCACTTACAAGGATGAAATCATGGAACTGGCACCTCAGTGAAAAAGCTCCCCCAGGATCAGAATGAAATGTCTCTAAACTGGTCACAGCTATGTGTGTCACCAATTGGTAATACTGCTATAGCTGAATGTTAGAAGATATGATCAAATTTGTAGGTTTTCATGAATTTATCATATTTGTTATACAGCAAAAAAAAGTTTATGGACAAAAAATACAGTTGATTCGTTTTCATGCAATGACTAGTAGGCCCCGGCCTATTTTAGAATAGTACTAAAAGGCAGAGTAGTAGACCGAGAGAGTGTAAGTAGACTGAACTGGTTGAGTTTTAGGTATTAGGTTAGGTGAGGGTGGCATGGTCCAGCCTTAATGTGCACACAAAGAGCAATCCTAGTTCTTCTCCAAGTCTCCATCCATCTCCGTTTCCCCTTCTCTACCAGTCAGCTCTGCAGCAGTGCTATTCTAAGAGAGTTAGCTGCTTCAACCCACGCACCAAATCACGCTAAGGAGAGAGAGGAAGAGAGAGAGAGGGGGAAAAAAGAAGAGATAACCTAGAAGAATCCAGGACTGATGTGTTATGTGAGCCACTGACACTCCACCTCAATTGCAGCTCAAGAAAAGAGAGTGGCTGAATGAAATAAAAATGAATAGCCTCTTATTTGGCCACATTTTACGACATGAATGGTTAATTCTGTTAATTGTACCTTACTGTGCACCATGTGCTCTCACATGTAACTGTACAGCCGTTTAGTATGTGAAAGGACAATGGATGGTCAATGTAGACGGTTCACTCTCACATGACTTCCGATGTCTGTAGTTTTGTCATGGGCTAACCAGAAAGATCTGCCTAAGTGTTGCGTGGGTTTATGCCACTGTCACATATTATGCAGCGCACAGACTACAGTACATGCGTTGTCCATTAGTGCATATGCCATGCATCCCCAGCAGTATCAGTTCAGTATTAGTATTGCTGATGTGTCATGGTGTCTGTGCTCTGTCTCTCAGCAGTGCCGGGTGGCATTTTAACAGCACTTCACTGTGTGCTGCTTACAGGGCGGGTTATTAACTTTGCTCGTACTGAGTGTTGCCTATAGTCATTGTGTAACCTGGTTTAGGCTTATTCTGTTTTATCATTTCAGTATGATATGAATGCTTTAGATGCTGTTGTTACTTATCTTATTGGAGTAGTCAGGATGATGGGAAATGGATGCCTGTGCTGGTAACTGTTGAAACGGTAGAATGGAGACTTACTATTATATATATATATATATATATATATATATATATATATATATTTCTCTGTATGCTGTGGAACATATACTGTACTGAGGTATACCATAGAACATTATTTACCATCTCTACGTTTTGATGTGTGATCAGTTGAAGAACACACAACTAATTGCACTGTGGTAGTAGACTTGTCTTGGTACATTGTTGTGTGTTCGCTCTCTGTTGTGTTGTACTGATGTTAACTGGCTTGGTACATGTGTGTTCTCTGTGTTGCGTTGTAGTGGTGTTGGTATGACTGGCTTGGTACATGTTGTGTGTCCTCTCTTTCTGAATGGTCTGAATGACTGGCTTGGTAGCCTATATTTTTGTGTTCTCTGTGTTGTGTTGTAATAGTGTTGGTATGACTGACTTGGCACATGTTGTGTGTTGTCTCTATAGTGTTGCGTTGTAGTGGTGTTGGTATGACTGGCTTAGTATGTTGTGTGTTGACTCTTAGTGTTGTGTTGTAATAGTGTTGGTTTGACTGGCTTGGTACGTCTGTGTTCTCTATGTTGTGTAGTAATAGTGTTGGTATGACTGGCTTGGTATGTTGTGTGTTGACTCTTAGTGTTGGTTTGACTGGCTTGGTACATGTGTGTTCTCTATGTTGTGTTGTAATAGTGTTGGTATGACTGGCTTGGTATATGTTGTGTGTTGTCTCTTAGTGTTGCGTTGTAGTGGTGTTGGTATGATCTGTATATGCTGTGCATTGTCTGTGTGCTGTACTGATAAGTGGTGTCACAGAAAGCTCTCCATTCTCTGCCGCCCACTCACTGCACTCCCACACATGCAGGCAGTCTCTTTGCATCCATACCTCTGGCTCTGGTCGTTCCTGTGCTGCTTTGCTCTCATTTAAATCCCTACCCTGCATTTATCTCTTGTTCTCTCATTCTCGCTCTGTGTGTGTGTGTGTGTGTGTGTGTGTGTGTGTGTGTGTGTGTGTGTGTGTGTGTCTCTTTCTCTCTCTCTCTCTCTCTCTCTCTCTCTCTCTATCTCTCTCTCTCTCTCTCGTTTTTTCACCCTCACGCTCTCTCCTCTAAGGCACACACGTACACATACTCAAAAGAAATCCACATTCTCACACAGGAACAAGAACATGCTCTGAACGGCACACACACATATGGATGCATACACACCCACACAAACACACTGACATATATACATGTAAGGTTCAACTCTCATCGTCAACTCATTTCTTTCACTGTCTGTCTCTGTGATGATTTTGTGAACATACTTCACACTGATACATTTTAATCGTCTTTCATTGGTTTTCAGAGTTCAACATGATGTTCTTCACATGTGTTTAATTTGTGCCTTCCCATATTGTTAGGAAGAACACAAACTACTGTACATATACATTGTAGAGGTGCGATAATGGAACATCCTGATATCCATTTGTACATAACTGTTCGAATTGTTCGAATATTGATATACCTATTTGGAAGAACAATCATGACTCATGAGAGATTAGCAGAAGATGGGCAATGATGGGAACTAGGACATGGGTTGATGATCTCCAATACAGTGGTTTAAATGTATTTCTGGAGTTGGTGCACACACACTCACAATGTTTTGAATTAATTTGTTGAGCGTGATGGTGCATGGTTAGGATATTGTATTAAGGTCAGCTGTGATATAGTGACATGCCTTAGGAGATAAAGTTGATATATGACCTTGGTCCTCCCCTAATATAGACTCCATTTCTCTCTCATTTCAGATGATCATTGAACCCTCCATGGAATAATCAGAGCTTTGAACAGGTGTGGAACTGACGGCATTTGGAGAAAAATTACTAGTACTGGAAAAGAAGAAGGACAATTTTATGGAGACGCATAAATCACACTGGTTAAGACGAAAGCTTCAGTCAGTATTTCTGGGGCATTCTTTTGTAGGGTGGATTGAGGGAACACTCATCCATCCATGCCCCCTTGCCTTACATAAAGCACACAGGAGAGAGCAGTCCAGGTTTGGTGCTTCACAGCCATAGACTCATGGGTATTGTAGTGCAGCGGGATTTACGATTGTCATACAGAAGGAGAGCCACATTTCAGAATACTTAAACTTGCTGAGAGTGGTCATTTGGAATATAATAATTAGCGATATAGTGTTTATTAGGGAACTTTCGGTGATGATGTGCAATATCACCACTTAGTACAAGTTTAGTTTCTTTCTTTGTCTGAATAATGCACAGTCTGCCTGTTATAACGAAAGACCACTATCCGTCGAATTCTATATTCTAAATTTTGATCATACAGAGTTTCAACTCTGGAGATTAGGCTACTAAAAGACAACAATGTGTCTTTGTGATAATTTTGTACAATTCATAGAAACGATACGGGTCACAATAAATATCTAAGATTCTAAGTGCCATTGTTGAATGTAGACCGTGCCCAAATATGTGGTAACAATCAAACGAGCATGCATCACAATCCAAGTGTGTGTCTTCAAAAGTGTTTACAAACGTGCTATGGTCTTAAACACGTTTTTTTTGTAAGTGCCAAAAGCTCCCAGATCTTTTGAAGAGTCAAGTTTACAAAATCGATATAGCTACCATTTGCATCCCCACTGAATTTGCTCTTGTTTTTATCAGCCCCCTCGAGCTACTATGGTGGTATGTAAAAGCATCACAATTTGATCGCGCCTGTCAAATACTTAACTTTTGACTTTGAAACCCCTAAGCATTATCCACTCAGGACTGTTGGTAGCCAGCCTTACATAAGAGAATGCCTAGACTGGCTAGCCATATTGAAAGGTTTGCATACAGATCTTTCCAGATAAAAACATGCCTCTGTCTTTTTTTATAAGAAACTATGAAAATAAGTTGTTTACATTTTTCTTACATCCAGAGTTGGAATTTCTACTGAAGCAAAGTAAGGGCACAGGATACCAATCTTGTTCATATTCAAAGAATACTCTAGCATTTTGACTTTTTTCTCTCTTGATGTGCGAGGATTTTTACTCTGCCCATTTGCCATAAAAAGGCTCAGGTTACACAGTTGCATCCAGAGGAAAAGATTTCCAAAGCCAAACTGAATTGGGACATTTCCGACATCTCTGCTGTTCCCAAATCTAGGAGAGTGGACATAGACATACATTTAATCACTGTAACGCCATAGCCCTCCTGCCTTCAGCTCTTCTTAGGCATTCTTGTCATACAGTCTGCCATCTGGTCGTCTTGCCTGCCCTGTTTCATGCACTTAGTTTTTCACTTAACTTATCTAATGTTCTATGCTTGGGATCTAAATATTTGAAATGGCATTTTGAGCCGGCTCATTTGAAAAGAGGACACCACATTGTGCTGTGTTGACTCAACCCCAGAAAATAGACGTCTTAGTCATGTGAAGATGGAGCCCACCTCCATGCTCAGAGTGCGTGTCATCTCCCTGCTCTTTTTAATCGCTGCCCCACTTAATGCTGCAGCAGCGAGCATCACAGCCACCCCCAGGCTGGAGCGTACTCAGGCGGGCGCCACCAACCCATCCAGGCCCAAACGAACCCAGGGGGGGTTCACCGAAAGCCCCGCCACCAGCGACAGACAAACAGGGCCGGGATGGCCTGCCCTGGGCGGCCGGTCAAAGGCGCGCACCCCGACACCAAACACTAAGCCAAACTCTCCACTCAAATGGTTGGAGACCCCGCCGAGACCTCTGCCCCAGGTCATGGCCCCGCTAAACGCCACGGAGTGGCACCGCGCCGCCCAGATGGGCCCTCCGCTGGAGGCCGACCTGTGCCGGGGTTACTACGACGTGATGGGCCAGTACGACTTCACCTTCAACTGCACCAAGGACGACTTCATCTTCTGCTGCGGAACGTGCCACTACCGCTTCTGCTGCAACGACCTCAACCGACGACTCAACCAGGACAGGTGCAACAACTACAACTCGCCTGTGTGGGCCAAGGTGTCCACGACGCCCCCAACGCTCCCTGACCCCGGCCCCGGGCCCGGCTCCATCCGTCTGCAGCAGCAGGGCAACAACACCGTCTACGTGATCGGCGGCGTCATCTCCTTCACCATTGCCGTGGCAGTGGCCATAAAGGTGGCCTTCCACAAAACGTCACGGCAACCCAGAAACAACGAGCTCAACATGCCCAGGTACCAGGCAAAACGCAAACGTGTTCATCCCAATGAACTGATGTGTCTGGGATGTGTTGTGTAATGTTTTTTTTTGTGATGTACTTTTTAATTCTTTTTAGTTCTTTTTTTAGTGAATTTACAAGAAGTCAAATTAGACCATAACGCTTCTCTGGACGCTGCTTAGTTCCAGTGGGTTATTTGGCAATTTCCTTAATGTCTCAGGGCCCTGGTGGACATGCTGCGTCACCAGTCCAGTCCTGTGGAACAGGGAGAGAGGAACAACAGTGTGGCCATTCCCAGCTCAGGAGGAGGTGAGGGGACCTTGGGTCGCCCACCAAAAAATCATTATCCAACTCTGCAAAGCAAAGACAACAGATGTAAGTAGAGAATCTGCATTATTGGAATGTCAATATGATTTCAACATAATCAGACCATAGACAATGTCATATGGATTTATACAAAATCAAGCGTTAATATCCTCTTTTCTGGACATGTTGTCATTTTAAAATCGGTTAGCAAAAAAAGAATTGTATGGGTGTGTCAAAACTCAGCTCCTGATACACAGAGATTGTTGTGCCACAACGACTTGCATCCTAAATGGGTGTTGCAGAGCAGCAACATTGATTTTGAGTGAGCTGTCCTCAGGGTGTTCTTTACTGGAGACAGTCGGAGGCTTCAGACATGTAACAGTTGGGCCTGCTCCCTATGGAGCCGCGCCACTGCAGCCGCTCATTATGATGACCATTAGCCTTTGTCAGTGGGAGAGATATTGGGAATGCTGCGCACAGTGAGGCCGGATGGCACAATAAAGGAGAGGAATTAGGGGAGGGTGTGTAAACACAAGTCCTGAGGTGCAGGCCCGGGGTTTGGGTGATGGCTTTCTCGGGCTTAATGCCACAGAGCCCTTACGTAAGGCACTTAGCCTGAATAACTGCTTTACAAATCCAACGGTATAAATATGAAATGAGCACAAAATAAATATGCGCCAAGTAAGGCATTCGGGGAGCCGCCAAATAATGTAATGACTGCATTATTTAGAGAGGAGGCCTGGCTAATGTAACACCATGGATTGTTTAACATTTTCAACATGCCCTGGAACATGCTGACCAAGATGATCTTTGAAAAGTACATACAGAGTAATGCATCGCCATTTCTAGTGCACATATGTCTGCCCATGTTCACACTTGAAACGAGTGTTGATAATAATCTAGTCCAAAACAAGAACACACATAAACATTAAGGTTACATTAAGGTTTAATATGTTGAAATGGTTAGAGTGCTATAGAAATGTAAAGAACAGAACCACAAGCATGTCCGTTGTCCACACTAATGGACATGTCAAGAACAGGACCACATGCGTGTCCGTTGTCCACACTTATGGATTTGTTTCCTTTTTCAGTGGGAAATCTGCAGCATAACTTTATCCACACAACAGGGTCCAGCCCAAAACATACCGCCACAATCGGTAAGATCGGTGTCAACGTTGTGTTGCTGTTTCAGTATGTTCACGAAATAACAAGACAGATGTCTGTTAATGAGCCTTAAATGCATTGCCTTTAGCTTATTAGCTTATTTTTCATTTTCCTTGTTGTGTTTTATGAGGCCTATGTTCTATCTTTGGAAACCCCTTTGTTCAGAGCTGCACATGTGTACTTGCATACTATGCAGAACCCCTTTAGCTATGTGTCCATAGGAATGTTCCATTCACCTCTGTTTTCCGATTTAAAAATATCAAGTCAATCATTTCACCACTGACATTCTGGTCATCCAAACGTTGTTATTATGGGGTTTCAGCAGTTTTCAAATCCTCTCAATAATACTTTCCTCTCAAAATGGCCGTTCATATGAAAGATACCTTCAGCAGAGCCTGAAGTATCCCTTGACGAGGCCTGAGAATAAAGTTGCTAGACACATCAGTCTCCTCACTGGATTCCTTTCCATGATAGTTGGACATTACGTACTGTGCTGTCTGTCTTCCACAGAGCGAGCCCCACGCATGAACAACATGCAGATTGCCACCGGAGGCACGTTGAAGCCCAGCAAGCACAACAACGTCATGATAACCCAGCCTTCCTTCCACCAATCTCTGCACAACCTCGCTCAGCTTCCCCCGTCCTACGAGTCTGCCATGAAGCCAGAGATGAACAGATACAGCTCTCTCAAACGCCTGGGTGAGTGAACGAGAACAAGAACGTCCTTCTCCTCTATGAATTATTCTGTCCACCTCCCTCTATGAATTATTCTGTCCATCTCAACTGACCGTCCTTTTCAAACCTGCTCTGTGTTTCTCTTTGCATAATTCATCTTTTCCTAATTCATAATTTCACAACTCTTCTTGATTCTTCCCTACCCCACTGGACCACAGAGAAAGGTCTGGAGGACTACTCGGGGTACTGCACAACCAAACGTACCCGGCCCACCACTGCAGGTCCAGTTTTTCATTCGTCTCAAAGTCATCTGCCCTGGGGAGGTGACTACACTCTGGGAGGCCGAGGCACTCTGCCCAACAGACCCCGGAGACACCCTCAGTCAGCTCCTACGCCAACCCCCAACCCCTACCCTCTTCCCCTGCCTCCTCGAGCTGAGTATCAGTACAACGCCAACTATGATACCCTATCCAAGCCGCCGAGACGGGTGAAGTCCACCGATCAGCTTCTGGCGATGGCTGACGCCGCCACTTTATCCAGGCTCTCCAAGAACCAGCAGCACCAGTACTACAAGGCCATGGCTGCGGCGTCAGCGAAAAACTCCAATACCCACAACACCTTGAGGAAGACCAATGATCGGCACCTAATGTCACCTGACCACCTGGAGGAGAATATGGGGGCAGGAAGGATGGGAGCGGGTGATTATGGAGCAGGAGGGATGGGCATGTCTGATTACGGAGGTGGTAGTGGGATGGGTAGGCCTGATTATGGAGAAGCTGGAGGAGGTGGTGCATCTGACTATGCGGCGACTGGGGGGATCGTCCCTACCCTTCCCCGCCAGAAGGCCCAGTCACAGCAGAACGTGTGTGCCACGCCCTCTCTCGACCGGCATCACATGATCAAGATGAACTCCCACCCGACCTCGGGGAGGGAGCAGGAGCGCACCACCACGCCGGCCATGTCCGGCCACTTGGGAGGGAGCGGGGGAGCGGGAGTAGGGTGGGGGGACATGCCAGGCACAGGGGTAGTGATGGGCACGGGGACACTAGGGGGACACAGCGCCAGGAGGTTAGCATTTGCTGCTAAAAGACAGAACACTATAGAGCAGTTACACTTCATTCCTGGAGGGGGAGGAAGTGGGGGATCTGGATCAGGAACTCAGGGAGTGAGGACAGGAAGTAAGAATGAAGTTACCGTATAAATATGAAAGATTGTTAGAGGAAAATACAGAGGAGGGGGGAATAATAAAATAAACAAGGTTTGTTGTGGGAGATGATAAAGAAAAGTGTGTATATACTGTAGTTAAACTCCTCAAATTGGTCATATTGCATTTAGATTACCATGGTAAAGTTTGAGGACTATAGAAACATCTTTATACTTATATATACATATATATATATATATATATACATATTTGTTTGATATCAGTCATACTTGAGTCAGCTTGCTATATATACTCGTGTCTCATGATCCATTGAGTCAAAGAAAATAAATCTATTGGAGACAAATAGGACAAAGTCTAGGACAGTATTCTGTTTATTAGGTATCTTTAAAATCTAAAATATGTTACAAAGTTTACTGCTTTGATGTTTAAGGTTAAATCCTTTTGAGCCATAAAAGCGAGAGGGTGACATAACAGAAATGGAAGTCTGAGTGAAAGAAGGTGACATGGAAACTGTGATTGGACATGGACTATTTGTGTTCCAGAATCCTGTAGGACCAAAGGGAATCGCCTATTTTTGGACTGTGTAGCTGCTATGAGACAAAGACATTTAGGAGGACCTCTGTTGATTAAGTTAAAAGAGACATCAACATTGTAGTGTTTTTATACTTTGTGAAATCTAAACACTGCCACATGCAAAAGAATGGTGTTCCTTCCCTGTAATAATTGGGTGGTTGCAGATTTCACTCATTCACTATCCAATTACAGAATGTGTGACTGTTCCTATAGAGCACATTCGATAAAGACTTACGGACTTGTGTTGCAACACTGATTTACACGTTCGAAATCTGGACAATTTGAATGACTCAGTTATTAGATTGATGCGTGCCCGACCCTTTGCCATGAATGTTAATTGTAGTGACAAGTTCTTTGTAGACTGTCTTCTATTTCATTTTAGACAACTCAGTGGGGGATATTAGATGTTTCTATTTTGTGGTTTTGACAGTGCAAGTGGCTGTACATCCTACACAACCCCCTTTGGCAGTGGAACAGTGGCATGCCAGTCACCCCTTTTCTACCATTGCTCAGACCATTCAAAATGAATGAACTGACTGGATGTGTTTTTCACTCAATCAAAGCCATTGCAGGACATGACTGGGCTGACATACTCAAACAACCAAGAAAGTGTCTGACAATCATCTCTGTCTCGTGGCGGATATGGACTTTCAAACAGCGTGTGCCACTGAGATCATAATGACCACGCCAACACCAAGACCATGTATGTCTGCAGGGATTTGACAAGGAAGTGCTGCACATATGAAATTCATCTCTTTTAATATCTAAGGACATCTACCTATATACCTGGAAATCCTGTTTGTACGCCAACTTTCATTTTGACCAAATTCAGCTGCAAAGAGAGTATTTCCAGTTAAAAGCACAGTAGAGCTCCTGTGCGCATCAAGTCAGTAGCCAGGAAAAGGAAACAATGTAATGAGTGGAAAGTTTACCTAATGAATCAGAACATTCATGAAAGGAGACTTGAAAAGTAATTCAGGGTAGACAGGAACCTCTAGGATTTGAGTTTGACTCAACTGATATAGCCATGAGCATCTCTTGTGAAGGGCACTGTCACTTTGAGAAGATAATCTGTTGCTCCAAGAATCTGTTGCCTCTAAATGCTGATGTAGAATCAGGTTTCTTTTACCCCTATGTATTGGTCACAATCATTACCTGATAAGATGAATAACCTATCCAAGGTTATGTAGGGACAACTCACCAGTTGTCTTTGTAGATGTAGACAACATATTTTGGTCAGTATGTAGGAATTAAATATCATAATCCATGACTTTCAATAATACCGCTTATAAACATAAGGGCTATTCTACATGTGTTTGTGGTATGTGCTCTACCTGATTTTACCTTCTTATTATTTTTTGTGTTATTATTATTATCATTATCATTATTATTATTATTATAGGACAGTATTTAACTATGTTTATGACAGCAGGAAGAAGGTAAGACATACATTTCTCTTTGTAGAGGAGATGGTGATTACCTGTCAACATCTACCCCACAGAAACCAAATGTTTGTATGGTGAACATTTCATGAAGTTACAATGGTCAAGAAGCATATGCTTGCATATGAAGAGGCTTGTGCTGAGCCAGTGTGATTAACTGCACTGCCATATATGGAAAACGGGAAAACAGAATTATAAACACACATAAATCAACTAAGAAAAAGTTAGACCATGCTAGTAACTGATTTCACTATTCCATCACGTATTTGGAAAATGAATGAGGATGGACTGTAAATGAATCTTTCAGACAATCTTCCTACACACTATAATATGTAAGTGTTTGTCATTGTCATTATTATGACAGTTATTACTATATAATTACTGGTAGTATTATTACTGTTATTATTATTGAGTATTATATATTTAATGATGGTGATGTTTTTTTCTTCCGTGAAATGTTATTGTATTTTTTAAAAATATCTACCTTTCTCATGAATGTTGAAACAATTCATTGTAGAAAGTGGAAGCACAACTAATGAGATATCCATTTATAGCCTGTTGTATTTGCCATTTTTATTACATCGAATGCGTTGAAAAATGCCCAATGATGTCACTTAACAATGTTTAAAAGCTTGCTGATGTCAAAACCCATGTGAAAATATCACAGTGGGATAAAGTTTCACGTCACTGCCATAGGTATCACAGAGGACATATCTGTTATTGCTATGGTCACCGTTTGTGCATATGTTGTGTGTATACTGAATGTCTCATTATAGATAGGATTTTAAGTATTTGAATGTTACTTTCAGGGAATATAAAGACAGCTAAAACATGTTAAACATTTTCTTTCCAATGTAAAGGAGTCTGTAGCAATGTCTGCTCTGTCTTGCATCCATAAGCCATACAGTTTAACTATTTATTTAAGAAACATTAGTTAGGGAATGATGTGTGCAAAACAGGCCTACTATTACTTTGTATTGCTGATACAATGAGTAGGCTGGCTAGGTTAAGGGTCATTTGGTCATTGGCTATTTGTGACTTCCAAATGAAGAGAGATATTGGTAAACATATATTTTTAATGCATAGACATAGTATATAGCCTGATTTGAAATCACGATTAGAGTGTGACAAAGGCTAGTGTAGGCTACTTAATTGTGCAATCAAGGAAATCTCTTAGCCCTGGCTATATGAGAATAACCTGCCCTATGTTCTTCTATGAATTGTCCTTACCCTTTTGGATATCAGTGTGAACAAGATGTAATATTATTTGTAGAAATAAAATGCAGCAAATTCAAATGTTTCTTTTTCTGTCCATGGAAATGCAATTGTGGGGTCAAATGTTAAAACATCAGCATCTATTTATCTCAACAGATGTAGGCTAATTTGTTTTTTCGATCAAAATCTCAACTGGCTGCCTAAATGGGCTATAATTTTAGATGTGATAAAAAAAAAAAAAACTCTGAGGCGGCCATCTTAACGGACATAAGGCTGGTGTAAGCTGACAGAATGTAATAAAATGGCTTCGGCGTTTTCAGATCTCATGCAACAGAGATCATTCTTTCGCTAACACAGGTAACATTGTACTTTCGAATTCGACCGTGATTCTTTTACGCAATGTAACAATCCTGCGTTACAGTAGCCAAATGTAGAGTCAGCTGCAGAGTCAGCTGGCTAGCTTGTGTAGCGTACTACTGCCGCACTACTTTGGTGTTAGCTCTAGCCAGTGCATGTAGGCTAGAGATGGCAGATGTCTGATGGGCCATCCGTCTGTACAATTACTTGCGCGTCAAAGCAAACAGAACACATCTGACTTTAACGATTTTCTGTCGAATATGATCATTCCCAATTTGCCTGCGGCACTTGCGCACATAATTTTTTTTTGTACATGGACAAATAAGACTGTGCAACGCTAGCCGGAAGTACCTAAAAGGCCGGAAACGGCCAATGTGAAGTGAGCACACGTCATTCACCCCTTACCAAAAATTAACATAGACCGTCCAAAACAATTTGGCCGACAAAAATGCAACAATTCATCGGTCGAAATGGAAACCGTTAGCTACGTCAAAATAGCCTAGCAAATCTGTGTATCGTGAGGTCTTGGTGAAGATTAACGACAGACTGCCTCTTTTCAGTGCAGCGCAACATCATTGAAAATGGTCTCTTGCTAAGCAGCTAACTGGCTAGCTGGCTAGTTGGCTGAGACGAAAACAGCACGCAGAGAATGGCAGATGAGCGAGTGGGTGAGGGGGGAGCACAACAGGCCTCGTTCATCTCGCCCTGGCTCAAAATTGGACACATAGGTAAAATGCCACATGTTATTGCATTCTATATGTTTATGTGTAGATATGTATTTATTTAAGATGTGCAGTAATTTTGCGAAAGGGAATGCGGATTTATATTGTGCACGACCAGTGATACATTTTATTGAGGTTCGGTTATGGACAGTGCGGTAGCAAGTATTGCAAACAAACCATATCGTCAGCCAGCTGTTTTGCATGCTAGCTGATTGCATTTTGCACAAACATTGACAAGTTGGCTTTAATAGTCGATTCGAGATTTTAGATGGTGCAAGATTGCATTGTTGTGTGGCGTACGCTTTACTGTAATCAACAGCTGACGCCACTGTTCTCCACAGAATTTGCCAACTGCATGATTGAACGAGGCATTCAGAAGATGTAATAATTATTCGAAATCCCTCTCTCCCCCTCTTGGTTGACTGTCTCACGTTCCAAGCTGCGAATCGACTTCCTTTTTGCTATCGAAGGTGAGTTGTTTATTTATTTATTTATTATTACTCGGTGAATTAACAGCCACTACAGCCAATTTGATTACGAATAAACAATTTATTAATATTTTTGTCATTATCAGAATATGTATATAAAATAAAGAAATATGTTAATTAAATGAATGTAGTTCAAACTGTATAATTACAATAACAGGACAGTTTTCATGCTTTGTTTGCTTTATATTTCACTTAGTTATTAGCTACCAGTGAATAAATATACTCATTAATCGTTTTATTGTGTTTTGAAATCTTCTACACATTTGTATCCCTTGAACATTTTGTATAGTACTACAATTGAAATCATACTGATAATGACTTGACTTTGATCACATTTCTTGAGTTTAACCTCTTGCCTTCATCTTTTCTGTCACAGATTCTTCGTTTCATGAAGTGAGGGACAACGTGAGGGGGAAAGTGTGGAAATCCACAGTCTTTTGGGAATTGGGGAACATGCAATAGAAGTGAAAACATTTTTAAACTGACATAATATCCTGGCAGATCCTAATCTACTCCTGTCAACACCACACTACTTTAAAGCAAACAGTGCTGAATTCTATATTATGTGATTTTAAATGTGCTGCAGAATTGAAGATTTACCTGAGAAGGTGGTCCACATAAAATTATTATAAATTGTCCTGCTCAACATCTAAAAAAGGACCTCGGCACATTAAAGCATGAGATGCTAAGTGTCATGCAAAAGACTTTCTTAAGAAGAAATAGTCAACGTGCAATTTCCATGCATGGACAAATCAGAGATGCACAGCAAAGCTGTGATACCTTGTCAGGCAAACACTTTGATTACACATTGCCAACATATATTGTGATGTGATTCTTCTGAAGCACTTAGAAAAGACTGTTATATATGTCCAACAAAATAATGGTATTTAATTGAAAAAAAAACCAACAACAACTGATTAATTCAAGAAACAAATTGAGTATCACTTCCTCACTTAAACCATCTTTCCCCACCTCTCTTGAAAAGAGAGTAGGTGAAAAGTGAAGAGTTGTCATTTGTTCTGAAGATTTTGTTGAAACGTTCAAATCAGAAGCTATTGGCAGCAGTTAATGCAGCATTTTCTTGAAGTGAGATCACTCCAGCTGTAAATCTTTTTGTGGGTGGAGCCATTGTCGCCGCTCCTGGAGCTGGTGGTGTGCCTTTTGCACCTCCATGTCCCAGTGAGTGGGAGATGTTCCAGTTTGGAAAATACAACTTGGACATCATAGAGATGCTGAGTGGACACCAGGCTCATCAGTTCAAAGGCCTTGGATTAGAGCGACAGCTACAGCATCAACAACAAGTACAACTTCATCAGCACCAGCTACAGCAACAGCAACAGCAGCAGGCAGAATCATCCGGAGCACTTCTGTCAGGACTGGGCCTGGGACCTCTTCAGGGGTCCCGGAGCAACGCCTTCACTGATTCCACGTCAATTTTTGCCAAAATGAGTGCCCCTCCCCCGCCTTTGCAACAACAGTCTCTGTCTTCATCCTCGCAAAGTTCTCGAAAATCTAGCAAAATGTCTGGTAGTAGCAGCAGTGGATACCCTCAGTTTTTACGTTCATTTCACACATCTGATGCAGCTCTTGCCCAGGAGCAACTGCATCCTGGAGTGGGTCGCTTTGAACACTTTGGAGGCAGTGGCAGCAGTGGAAGTGTTGGAGGACTCGGAGGATTGGTGTCTTCCGGACCCCCACCCCCTCCCCCATTGCATCCTGGACTCTCTGTTCCCCAAGCGTCACCAGGGCCATCTTCTTCTTCTCCATCTCCGTCAAGCTCAGTAGCAACCTCCAACAACCCCCCCAGCAGCAGCGCAGTCACATCGTTAGGGCACCAGTTGGTCGGAGCCCAGTCTGACGCCCGCAGCCTTCATCAGCAGTTCAGCTGTATGTTAGCCGCCAATCAATACTTTCTCTCTGGTGTTCCAGCAAATGCCAGCTTGGAGCAGTTCTTGGTCCAACAAGGCAGCCATAACCACCTTGGTCTTGCTGGTGATTCAGGCTCTGGCCTCGCACCTCCTCCTGCTCTTCATTCCTCCCATTCTCACGCCGCCCCTCCACAGCAGCAGCAGCCACCCCAACAGCAGCAGTTGCCCCCTCATACTCTGTCACACCCTCACCCTCACTCCCACCCCCATCACCCTCTTCATTCAACCTCCCAGCCTTCATCACTAGGTAGTTTTGACTTTCAAGGTATCCCAGTCCTGTCCTCAAACCAGCTAGCTTCTCTCATGCAGCAAGAAGCAGGTCTTCCTCTCCCATTGCCTCTTCATCTCTCTCTTTCCAAGGACGATGGAAAAGGCGACAGTGGGGGAGGGAGTGGACATAGTGGTGGAGGTAGGAGAAAGAAAGCTATGGCAGGATACATGCCACAAAGAAAATCTGAAAGCAACAACAATAATAGCAGCAGTAATAGCCACGGTGCTTCAAATCCTAATTCAAGTAGTACTGGTTCCAGCGGACTCAGTCATAGCTCGTCTTCAGGCCATGTGGGTGGAGGTGGAGGAATTGGAATGTCAGGTCATGGACAGCCCCCCTCCCTCCTCTCTTCTTCGTCATCGTCTGTGGTGTCATCGTCTTCCTCTTCAGCACCCTCATCAACTTCAGCATCTGTGTTGGTGACGAATGGCTCACACCTCTCCAAGCCTAACAGTCTCGGAAGCATGGGGCCGCCTCCTCAGCCTGAACCCGAGCCGATCTACCATTGTGGTGAATGTGGCAAAACTTTTACACATCTTTCAAGTCTGCGAAGACATCTGCGCTGTCATGAATTGACCACTGCAGGTACCGCTGGCACCAGAAGTAATAATCCAAACCCTGTACAGCACCCTGCCGAACGGAGTGTTCCTCACTCAACTCAGCCGTCAAGTTCAGCTGCTGCGGCTGCTGCTGCTGCTGCTGCTGCTGCTGCTGCCGCCGCGGCCGCCGCCGCTGCCTCATCCTCCTGCCCAAGTCCTGACAAGACTTTCCACTGCTCTGAGTGTGGGAAAGGATTCAAGAAAAAGGGGCATCTCATTCAGCATGGCGTAATTCATTCAGGAGCAAAGCCGTTCGCCTGCTCAACATGTACTCGCGCTTTCAACCGCCGAGAGTCTCTGACACGCCATGAGAAGATCCATGAAGAGAAACCGTTTCGCTGCCCCGCATGCGGACGCTGTTTCCGAGAGAGCACCTCTCTGTTGAACCACGCAGCCTCTGGCACGTGTGGAAAACCAGGAAGGCCTGCCCGACCACGGAGCCCTGGAATCGGCGGTGCCATGGGTGGTAAAAGCAGTAAGAGTGGCACAGCCATTGACGGAGGGATGGGTATCAGTGGTGTAGGTAAATGCTGGGGTGGGGGAGAGGTGTGAAGCCTTGGAAAATTGGCAAGTAAAAGACAAAATATAGTCTTGAAATTTTATTGGTCTGGCTTGTCTTTTTTTTTCTTGTGTTAAAAACATCCATAGATGATAAGATGTTTCTTCAAAATGTGTCATTTTTTTGCAGGTTCTTACAGGAGTGATGGTTACAGTGATGACTACAAAGATCAGCGTTCACAAAGCCACCCATATTCTGGGCCTTCCACCTGTGGTAGTGGAATGAGTGGACCTGCACTGAGGAAGGCACCTCTAGCACCTACTCTCCATCCACATCCTCAGAGCCAAAACCAACAGCAACATCATCACCAACAGCCACACCTCCCCCTCTCCTCCCTTCTGGATGACTCTGAAGATGATGTTACAAGTTCAGTAAATAATGCTATATCTGCGATTACTGCTGCTGCTGCCAACTGCATGAGCAACGATATGAATAGTGGTGGGAATCGAGGAGATGACCGTAGAGACATAATTGGAGGGTTGCTGGGTGGCCTTGGTTTGGGACCCCTCGGGGTCTCACCAGGTGGTCCATCATCCACCTCAGGCATAGATAAGTCGTATAGGGGAGGCGGTAATCCAGGAAGCATGGGTGGTATGGGCCCAAATCAGCAGAATCCAGGTGGCAAGCCCAAACGTCCACGGAAGCCCCGCAAGAAGAAAGAGCCCGGGCCAGGTGGCGAGGTCATCAAGAGAAGGCAGCCTTCCCACAGGGGAATCAATGGCAATGAGCGCCCATATCTGTGCAGTGTCTGTGGTCGAGGGTTTGCCAGGCGTGAGACGCTACGCAGACATGATCGCATACATACTGGTGAGAAACCTCACCACTGCACAGTCTGTGGTAAATATTTCAGAGAAGCCTTCCATCTCTCCAAACACCACACAGTTCACTCTGGGGAGAAGAATTACAAATGCGGTCTTTGTGGTAAAGATTTTGGCTATGCGCAGAGCCTTAAAAGACATGCTAAGCTGCACCAAAAAGGAGAGCTGGAAGAGGTTCCCACAACTCCAGGTGGAGAGAACCTGAACAACTACACAACAAATTCTGGGGGCATGAGTCAAGATAGGGGTCATGGGAGCTCTTCATATTATTCATATTCACAAGATGTTAAGCCTCAAGGTTCTAGCAGTCAGCCTCCCCCCAGATTGTACACGTGTGCGATATGTTGGAAATCTTTCCGTCATCATTTTCATCTAACTGCACATCATCAAACAGTTCATGAAACTGGGGGAGAAAAGCTTTTTTCCTGTGAGGTGTGTGGAAAGGCCTTTGCATATTCCAACAGCCTCACAAGGCACAGGCTTTCCCAGCATGGTTTGTCACGTACAGGCCAATCAAATTCACAAGGTGATACTAGTGGCCCTGGGGCCAGTAATAGTGTAAGTGTTAATGTATCTGAGAGTGAGGCTGCTACAAATGCCTTGCTGCAGCTTGCTCCCCCTGGTGGTGCTCATGGGGAACAGCAGTCACACGGTGGCGTTCTCCATAGTCATCAGCCGCCGCCCCCACAACCACAAGCGGGTTATTCCCCTTTGTTCTATGTCCCAGATACAAACACATCTCACCCCTCATCTTCCAATGCCTCCCCGTATTCTCACCCACTTTCCTCCAGCTCCAACATACCGCCCCTCAGCCATCAGCAGTCGCCAACAGGTGTGAAGGGGGAGCCTCTATACCAGCCAGGTACGGGTCACACAATGAACACAAATCCTTCTGGGCATCCCTCTTTTGGGATGTCCCCTAATGAACCCCATCCTCTCCATCACCTTCACCACCATCAGCACCATTCAGATGAGCTTCAGTCTCATCATCAGCACCATCAGAGCTTTCACTCGCAAGATGACCTGAGAAAAAAAAAAAAAAAAAAAAAAAAGAAGGATCTCCGATCGAGAGGAGGATACAGATGGGACGAGAGGGTGGGAAGGGAGCAGATGGGGAGGGAGAAAGATCTGAGGAGGAGAATGAAGATAAAAAGGAGGGCTATTCGCCGCCGGCAACGCCGCTTCAGGAAGCGCATGGCCCTACTCTTGAGGATTAGACGAGGAGGAGGCGGAGGAGGAGGAAGAGCCCCAGCATGTGAACTAGCTTCTGCACGGGGGTTAAAGCTTCACAGTTTATCATCTTTACAAAACCCTCTCAAGCGGTTTCCCTGTCCCCTCTGCCCCCGCTCCACCTTTTCACGACGGGCAGCCCTTGCAGTCCATCGTGCAACCAAGCACTGTCCCAGAGTCTGTTTCCCTCATGAGCGTCTGAAATGTATCGTCTGCGGGAAACAGTCTCGGAAATTTTTGTCCGCCTTCATTCACAGGGGTTCTCACTTGTCCAAGGGAACTTTCTCTTGTAAACGCTGCGCTTCGCGTTTCTGGAACCCCAATCTCCTCAAGCGACACAAGTCAGCCTGCCGCGGAAAGCTAGCAGGCTTGCGCCGAGGAAAAGGACTTAATTCGAAATTAGGAACACCGGCAGTTGACAAGGGAGGAGATGGCCTTAGTGGCCAACCTTACATGTGATACAGAAACACTTAAGTGTTCTCTTGGCTTTTGAAGAAGATACGAAAAAGAAAAAACAAAACATGACTTTGAGGTTTGGTATGTGCATGCTAATAACGAAGATTTGATCACATATGAATGGCCCATGTTGGATTCTACCATTTTGGGAGGCACCAGTACCTCATCTAACCAGTGACTGTTTTAGACGGTGCATTTTCCTTCTCAATATCATGAACTGTGCTAATAATCTGAACTAACCTAAAACTTAAAGCAAGCACCCAAAATCCCAGTTACATGGGATGATTTTTTAAAAAGGGCATCACAGTTCCTTTCCAGATTATCCTTAACCTTTATGTGCATTTACAGTACTGTGGATCATTAGATGAGTTTTCTGTGACTTGCTAATACTTACCCTTTTCCTAACAGTAATTATTAGCCCCCACTGTAACCCAGCAAACTCTGTATAAGTATTCTGTCTCTGATGTGTATAATGTGTAGTGGGTGTTCACTTAGAGATGGTGTGGACATATGATCTCTTTAATGTAAAACTGCATTTAATAGGAGAGGAGGGATCTTGGGAAAGTGAAGGTATTAGTTTGAAGAAACTGTCTTTCCTTTTGGTAGTATTTTTGTGCATGTTGGACATGTTAAACAAGTATCTTAGCTGATATGATGTTTTAAATCACTATGTGGCCGTTACACTTTAAATCGAATTTCAGTAGTGCAATTATTATTTGTTGCAATTGCAATATTTATCTCCAAATCCAGGCTTATAGGCCTCAGACTTAATATTTGGAACTCAAGCACCTGATAAGATCAGGTGACATCAGTGTTTTATTAAGATGTCATAATTGACATCAGGACAAATTGACAGTGAAAAGTTGATTTGAGAAGTGCTTTTTAGATGAAACACATACTTTGAATTAAATTGGAAATAAGATAATTTCTTGCCAAAAGTAATTTAAGAAATAAAGCCTTTAACCAAAAGTCTGTATTGAACGTGGTAACCTCTGGTACCATGAGCAGCAATGTAAGCAGAATTGTAGTGTTTTTACACTGAGGTTGACCTAGAAAAAAAAAAAAAAAGAACGGAACAAGTGTACTGTAATGTAAATCGTGTTGATATTTTATTACTGTTACAATGTCTCTTTTTTTTGCAATCAAATGCCTAATATTTTGTTTCTATCATTGCTACTTTATGAGTAGGTGGAACAAGAATGTGGGAGTTATCACTGTAGAGCAGAACATGACTTAACATATTAATGTGTTTGACACAGCCTTTCAAACCCTAAACCTTAGCTCTTACACATGTATCACTTTTTTCTCAAGTAGATATCCATACTACTCATAGCCCTGTTTTCTTCAAAAGAAAGAAATGATTCTAAGTACCTTTCTATCACTTTATTTACCTATGATACAAATGGTTGTTGATTCTAAGCATTTAATAAAAATGTAAACTGTATTTTTTGTTTGTGTGTCAGACATTTCTCAAAATATGTTTAAATCAATCTGTGTGGGCATAGCTAAGTTAGTAGCCATTGTAGATAACTAAAGGTTTAAAAGTAGCAATGCAATTCTAGCCCTAGTGCTGTTGCAGCATCTTTACAGAAAGTTATAGTGAAAATTGAGAAAATTGTTGAACCGGTCACAGTAACTCTGTCGCTGGTTTTGACAGTGCTTACGAGTTGACACTGCCTGCTAAGCCCCTGTCAATATTGTATTTTCCAACTCTGGAGAAATAATCAGTTGCACTGTCATTGACTCACCACCGGGGAGCAGTGGAGCTCTCCTCTCCCAGTCACACTGGATGGTGTCTGACTGCTGAGGTAAAGTGTGACTGTCACATGGATTTTGCACAGATGGAAAACAGGACAGTACAGTGCCTTGTCTGCTGAATCAGTGGCCCTTCTAATGCATTGAGTGAACTGGGTGTAAATTACATCTCTCCAATTTACTGTTGAAGTGTGTAAATGCAATTAATGCTGAAATGTTGTCATATTAAACCAAACTAGTACATTGTCATTTACACATAAGTGGAGAGAAGATAAATACTATTATATTATGATTAATAAATACTATTAAAATTATTTTCGCTATTAACTGAACTAGTTGGGTTAAGTCCTATCTAGGTTTAATTTTACATAGGTTTATGCGTGTGTTTCTCCAGAGTGCAGGTCCAGGCCACGGGGGAGAAAACCTCTGTGTAAGCTCGGAAAATCTATTTCCTTTTTGACTATGGATTTCTAGTCGTGGGACAAGCAGTACAGGCACACGCGTTCAGTGGCCTTGCATTGATGTTCCAGTGCCTCTCGGTCTCACGCGGCTCTAGCATGGGGTATTTAGAGGGCGGTTCCAAAATTGCTGAACTCACCAACCAGTAGCTTAAGGGGCCGAGCCTGAATGAAACAACAGCCAATCGCTGGGATGTCGGCACCGGGCTCGCTGCTTCTCCGCGTGCAGTGGCCATGTGCAAGTGTGCTACTCTTGTTTTTGAGAGGCAACGTGTAGTACTCCTGTCGGCGTAGAATTGACACGCGCTCACGTTTTCTCCGGATTACCAGTGAACTGAAAAGTGCGTCTATTATGTTGGTCGACATTTTGTTTGATCAATGCTACATTTAATGCTGATTCAACTCAAGTTCTAGCCTACTAAATCATACGTGCACTGTGAAAATACACATGGCTTATGCATTGATTTTGACCAAGAACTGACATTTCTGGTGCATGATAAAGATTTGAAGTTCCAGCAAATGCAGAGGGCCAAGGCAGTGAAGACACAGCTAACATTTTTCTATTGTAAGGGAAAGAAAAGTAGCCTAATCAAAATGGTCTGTATTTGGCCACCCAAATGTATTTTATTGGATAGTATTGTTTATGATAGAGTATAGTGACAGTTCCCATCACAAGCAGTAGGTCACAGTACATAGCGCATGTTCGGCTCGAAGACCTTGCCATTAATATTAATCAGATAAAATCCTACAGGCCGCCCTAACGCTAATGTGACGTCACGTGTGTTGCCCGTGTTCGTTCCAGCTGAGCCGAGTGCTCTCGGCGGGTTGCGCGCAAGCCGTGCCTCGACACTCTGAGAAAACTCAGGAGAGAGAGGAGAGGGGCTACGACAGAAAAAAAACGACAGAGGGACTGTATGGGAAAAAAGAGAAAGCAAATATCAGTCAGCCAATTGCACTGCGTCCTTGCAACCGCCTCGGTCCTACTCTTTGTTGTCATTTGTCATTTTTGCTGGACATAGTTTTCTTTCCTTTACTGCTCTTCGGTTACATGTTTTTTTTTCCCTTTGAGGGTTTATTTTGAATTATTTGACTAGTTAAGTGGTGCAGTGTTAATACAATTCTGTACCCGGGTGCTGTCATTCGAGTTGGGAATGGACCGTCTTTCCCATTTTTTTTAATTTTCTGTTTGGAGAGAAGGAATATCCAAACGCGGTCGGATAACTGTTGGGATATATTTACATCGCATGGAACTATCTGAAGCATTGATCTGTCATATGAAATCTTCCTTCATCATCAAGGTAAACTTGCATTTATCTCCTGTCAGTATAGCTGCATCATCACATTATAGCACTCTTTGCATGTGGGTCTATAGCAATATACACAATATTTTAGAACATTGAAAATGTATCAGCATCTTTTACATTATTGATGTTGCTTCATAATTTCTATAGCCTTCAGTTATTGTTGTTGTTAATATCTGCTTTGCGGACTTATTTTGATCTGACAACAAGTGTCATGTGACTGATCGACTTCTGTTCATTGAGTAGTTCTGAACACGTCACTCATCTCGACTCGGCACCCTTCAACGATCCCAGGAGATCAAGACTCCGGCTAGACGGTGATGTCCAGGCCGATCTCGCAGCTTCTTCCTCCGGACCTTCACCACGCCGGAGCCAGTCCTCAGTTTGGAAGTTGTAATCAGTCTTCATACCCTGTCAGCGGCAGCCACTTAAACTCTGCAAACCTGAAATCCCTCCTGCAGCTACCAATGAAGGGTGATCAACGAAGCAAAGACATTGAAATGAAAGGTGAGAAGTGTGTCCAACTCGTGTGACTTCAACTTCCATCACACTTTTTTTGTCTCCCCCTCAGGCTTTTGGTATGGGGTGTTTCAATGGATCCAACAATTATCCACGTCCCTCTTGGGTTTATTCATCTCATCAGCTTAAAGTGATTCTGAGATTCTCCTGATTAAAAAAAAAAAAAAAAAATACAATCATAACATCAAATGTGCTGTCCAGATAAGAGGCACGAGGTCCAAGAGTGGGTGGAGTTTGGGCAGAAGTACCATATGACAGCTGTGAGGTCCCTTGAGGTTGCTCAGCCACTAGTTAAGCCTTTATCACAGATCGCAATGGCCTGGATTTACAGCAAACTAGTTAGTAGAGGGGCATTTATTATTATCTTAAGAAATAAGTTGTTGCTCATTTGATGTGTTTGTGTGTGTCAAGAACAAGACCTCCTAGGTAAATCAAGGTGAATCTCAAGCCACCATGCAATTTTTACACACCCCCATCAACAATCAGAATGTCAGAAACAGTCATAGAGTATGAATTGACATCAACATATTGATTATAACTTGATTGTAACACTATCATCAATATGAGGGATGAGGATTTTAATTCACCTGAATGGAATGAAAGTAATTTAATCTTCAATAGCCTATCTATGTACAGGTAACTGTTAAAAAAAAAATGTAAAAAAAATTCGCAAAGCTGTACCAGAGACTGTATTTAAGTATCTTTGGCTGTACCTTCAATCATTTTGTTAAATGATGGACCAGTGAATGGTCAAACAACATTTTTGTTATTATATTAAATTAATGTATTGTGGGAATTGAACTGAAACACACTAATTCTGACTCCCCCTAAAATATACCATATCCTCCCTCCCACAGCAACTCAAGCAATAATGCCTAAACATCAGCAGCAACAACAACAACAACAGTAATAATCATAACGGATGTGGAGGTTATGTTTTGACACTTACATCTAGATATCCTAAGATCGGCATATACTACTTCAGGGCCACATTGTTAAGTTTAACTTGTGATTGACTCAACAGCCTAGTCATTGAAGTGGCTGTTCCTTCTTGCATTGTCAGACTGTAACTGATTGACCAAGGCCATCATAGTAAGCAAGGACACCCTCTGCATCCATCCTCAGACTTGACTTCGCTTCTCTCCAGTGGTTCCCGTGGCAGCGGCATTGACATGTAGCATTGTAGCCATGCTCTTTGTGTTTCCTGTCATTTGGAGCACAAAAATTGACTTGGTCATTGAAAAAACCCAAAGAAACAGACATAGGGATGTGATTGGTCTTGAGCATCAATACCATTCTGTCCTTGCCTGACATAATCAGTTTTTGTGTCACTGGAATGTAAAGCGAACCTTGGTGGAAAGATTTGAAAGAGTAGGAATACTCTGTGTGTGAGGGAGAGAGAGAGAGAGAAAGAAAGTGAGAGAAGTAATGACATCCACATTATGCAGCTGAGCAGCAGGATATCCAGTCCATGTTGATAAATAATCACTCAAGTGAGTGTCCATTTTGTGGGAGTAGCACAGTCAGAAACAGGTGAGAGATTTGTGTAGGCATGCACATCACTCTTAGACTGAAATAGACATGACTAACTGTCCACCCGAAGGTGTATCCTGGCAAATGTAACAGCAAGATACTGCCTGTATGCACACATCAAAGTCAGGATCAATCTGCACCAAGAGCAGTTTAGCTATGTCTTAGCATCAACTCGTATTGGCTATGATTCAACAGGTATAGCAATGTCCAGTCTCTCACTCTCTATCTCTCCCATTAAAGGCAATCTGACTCTGGTCCCTCTACTTGTAGAACTTTCTCATCAATACAATGTGAATCAGAACCATAAATCCTCAACTGTGAGAACTACTGAGCCATTGAAACGTTTGAAAAGTGTTTGTGGTGCAGAGCCAGTTGCTCACCAGTCCTCTCCCTTCTCTCCCGTCCCCTAGACAAAGAGCGCCCTATGGACCTGGACGAGGACTCGATGGGCCGCTGCTCCATGCGCAGCAGCAGCAGTGGCGGGAGCAGCAACAGCGGCGGCAGCGGCGGCGAGGGCAACAACAGCAACGGCAGCTTCTCCAACTCGACCTTCCTGGGCCCGCTGATGTGGGAGCGGACGCTGCCGGTGGACGGCGGGCTCTTCCAGCTGCAGTACATGGACCTGGAGGAGTTCCTGACGGAGAACGGGATGGGCAGCATGCACTCCACGTCCAGCTGCTCCAGCGCGGCGCAGGTGCCCTCGCACAGCTCGCAGTCGGCCGTCCCCAACCAGAGCTCGCAGTGCCCCACCACCTCGCCGCTGCCCTGCTCCTCCTCCTCCTCGTCCTCCTCCACCGTCTCCTCGGCCTCCTCGTCGCCCACGCTGCTGGGGCTCGACATGCAGACGCCGCCCAACTTACTGGGAGCCCCAGACTGTTTGCATGGTGAGCGTCTCCTCTAAAGCCCTTTGGTGCGGTGGTGGTGTGGTGTGGTGTTGCTTGGTAATGGGAAGACCCCATTGCTTGGGAAACACAGAGGTTGGTATAGGAGGTTTCTTAAACCAGTGGTGTAAGGTGCAGATGCCATGTTGGGTTTGCATTTCAGCCAAGTGGTGAGATAGTGATGGGAAGCTGTGTTTTCACACGAAACCACATGCTTAGACCCGTGTTTCTGATCTTCTCACAAGGTCTAATGGAGGGTCTAATTGAGAGGCTGAGAGCAGGCCAGCCAAACCTCTCAGAGCTGCTAGGAGCTCCTGGTCTGCTGGCTTTAGTTGTGGACTTAAAATCATCATAAATCAGTCCCATGCTGCTCAGTGTTTTCATATAGGACCAAAGTCCCACAAACGACAAAGGCAGCCACACCTTCGATTTTCGCTCCTTCAGACTTGAAGAAGAGCGAAAGAACAAAGAATTTCAATAATTTTATTTCCCCCTCTGGCCTGGTCTATCAGCAAATGACCATTGGGAGTGTTTTGATTCAACCCTGGGCGTTATCACAGTATTGACTCCAGTATCTGTTTGAAGGTGCCAGGTAACTGCGTGGCCGGTTGCAAAGGTCAGCCTGGAGATAATTACTGAAGCTTTGTGTAGGACGGCCGGTGACTGTATTTACTGTACTCCACTGCCCAGTCACAGGGCAAGGCCGTGTGTAAGCTTCAGCGGAACCCAGACGGCTCTCTTGAAATAGATGACAAAGTTATTATTGAAGGCCAGGGAGTGGACTAGGTGCTGTTGGCGTGCCTCCTTTGAAAAGGAGCTCCTGCAAGGGTTTTGTTTGTACGTGAATTGACAGGGAGGGATCGAGGGAGGGCTTGGTTTACATGCTGTGCTACACCAAGGGTCATTATGAGACTGGGTAGGGTTTGTTGATCTGTATTTCAGGAATGTACAGTAAGGCTGATGGCTGTATCTCAGTGACCTGCACCACAGGGGAGTGATCAGGAGAGCGAATGAGTAAGAGAGAGAGAGAGAGAAAGAGAGAGAAAGAGAACGGGTGAGGGAGGGAGAATGAGCAGGCGTGGAGAGTGTTTGTGTTCGCGTGTCTTTAAATCTCTTCCCCTCCTCACACGATTGGGCCACGTGCACGTGCGGCATCATGTGCTGAGGACAGGAACACTGGAGCAGGAGGGAGGGAGGGGACCCAGCGCGAGGGGGAGGGGCAAGAATGGGAGGGGTGGGGAAAGAGAGGGAGGGAGAGAGATAGAGAGAGAGAAAACGCTGGAAGGACATAGGAACAGCCATGGTGATTCCAAACTTCCGATGAAATGTTTGTTTACATTGTTGTAGCGATGGAAGGATATGCAGAAGTCAAATCACTTTCATCAGGGAACTCTAAATATTTGAAAGAACAGTGTATGCAATGTATGCCTGTGTTTACATACACATACGATTGTGGGATATTTTTCATGTAAATTCATACACAGACATTTTCCATCTTATGAATTAGTCGGTACATTATAATTAATATCTGTATGACAGATACTTTGATTAGAGTTAATTAACATTGAAATATCGATCAAAATAAATGAAAAAAAAATGTAAATAGGAACACAGTGAATATATTCAGGGACACTGGGATCTGCTTTTCTTTTCTATCTATTTCTCTTTCACTGGCCAACTCTCTCACTCACTCTGTCTCTCTCCCTCACTCACTTGCACATACACATGCTCATGCACACACACATGTACAGACACACACACGCACCAGCTGCTGACGTGATTACTCATGCAGTTACTCAGCGAGCTTCACCTTCCTGCTGTTGTCTCTGGCCTGGCTCATGGTGTGCCGTGCGTCTGCAGGCCATGGGGCCCCGCACGTGCTCTCACCCTGCCTGAGTGAGCGAGCGAATGAGTGAGGGAGGGGGGAGGGAGGAGGGAGGGAGGGGGGGAAACTCACAGCCAAGGCACTGGAGATCCAAACTAAAACATCTCAGGGACACCACTTCCAACAGCTGCTCTAGCTGTGTGTGTGTGTGTGTGTGTGTGTGTGTGTGTGTGTGTGTGTGTGTGTGTGTGTGTGTGTGTGTGTGTGTGTGTGTGTGTGTGTTTGCATGTGATATGCAGAAATGTGTCAGAGTGTGCTTTAGGCAAAGGGGAGCATGTGTGTGTGCAGTGCTGCAGAGTGGCATTTGCTTTAGTTATGCGGAAGGTGTTGTTTATGTTTGTGTTTGCAAGTACGGGTAGAGTGGTATGGGAGCTGAGTTATTCTGTTGGCCCATTTTTCCACACACAGAATTCAGAGTATAGTTGTGTCTGTTTCCAGTTAATACAGTAGCTGCTGTCACTGTTAATGAAGAGGTTTGCTATAATATGAGTATACATTATGAGAGGACAGGACAGTCCGTTCCTCTCCTTTCACCCATATTGATAGCACTAGATCTGATACTGTGGACTCAAAGCCTGAAAATGGCACATAAATAGTTTGCAGCTTATCTGAATTATCAGCGTCACAGGTTATAAGATTTTGCCTTGCACACTGATTCCCTCTAGTGGACAGATACAAAAATTGCAGTGCAAAGCAGATCATAGCTGACCATGATAGCACACTTGAAACAAACATCAGCAACATACAACATGATTCATACAGAGTGCAGAAGAATGAAACATAATTATGGTACAATGGTTGCATTTTAGCCATGCTACTAGCTACATTGCTAGTATTGGAGTTGTCATAATGGCACTTTGTGCCATTCATGTTGATTAGAGCAGTGTTGTAAGTTGCAAACCCAAAGTGGATAGTTGTCTATGACAGTGCTATGTTTAGATGAAATTAAAAGTTAAAATACATACAGAATATATGTTTCAGAGTGACATGATGGCATCTTTTCATAGTTGTTCTGTACATGTTTGTGTAGTTTGAGTTGAATCTTGTATGGATGTAGTTGTGACCCCAGGACCATGTCTCCCTCCTCTGCAGGAACTCACACGACATCTCTGGACCACAATCAGTCCCCGTCTCCCTCCTCCTGCGGTCCAATGCCCACTCCACCAGCAAGCAACTGCTCCGACCTCATGGGGAGCTTTGACACAGAGCCTGGCGACCTGGAACTGTCCACGGTCCCCGGCCAGGACGCCTTCGACCCCAGGGGGCACCGCTTCAGCGACGAGGAGCTCAAGCCTCAGCCCATGATAAAGAAGGCCCGCAAGATGATGGTGCCAGAGGACCTGAAGGTTAGCACAGCAGCACAGAAGGTGCCCCATCTACTATACAAAGATTTAAACACCTCTTAGCTCACAACACTAGCCATCTGGCTAAACATGTGCCATGCTAATGTTAGCTTTAGCAAATACGTACCGCATTAAAGTGGTCGTGCTGAATACTCATGTACTAAATGTTTCAGCACATTAGCCCAGAATTGTATTTGGAAATCATCTAAATGCAAAATCATGACTGCCACTGTTGTCAACAGTATCTTATAACAATATAATACAATACACATAGTTGTTTTAAAGCAGTCTCAGTCAATTCCAGAGAACAAAATGATAGATTTCTGTCTATTTTATTGTGCTAGTTAAGGCCCTAAGGTGCCATGCACCATTATCCACTTAATGCTTAGAACCGTTTATTATACTTTCCTCATTTTCCTAGTTTTTATGTATGTTCAGTAGCATGCAGGCACATAGCATATTTATGAGACCCAATGTTTTTTAATCAAAAATGTAAGCTCTGAGATTTTGAAATGCATGTACTGTATGAACGCCTAATAAGGGCAGAATGTATGTGTGATGGGGTGTAATTAAGGCCTCTCCATATGTGACTGTCAGATGTTGCTCTGAGGGGCCCATCCAAGTGTTAATAATGCAGAGCCGTATTTCATGCTTTAGCTCAGGCGCACGAGGACCTGATTACATCTCTCTGCCTGAGCACGGCCTGATTAGATGGGTTCCTCTGGAACCATTACACGAGTTATTGTTTTGCTTCCCCTCTTGTTTTTCTCCTTCATCGATGTTGTTTATTTCTGCTAACCCCCCCTCCCCTTTTATGTCTCCAATAGGATGATAAGTATTGGTCCCGCCGCCATAAGAACAACGAGGCGGCCAAGCGCTCTCGTGATGCACGGCGGTTGAAGGAGAACCAGATCTCGGTGCGCGCCTCTTTCTTGGAGCGCGAGAACGCTGCGTTGCGGCAGGAGGTGGCCGACATGCGCAAGGAGCTGGGCCGCTGCCGCAACCTCCTCAACAAGTACGAGAGCCGCCACGGGGATCAGTGAGGACTTGGAGGAGGAGGAGGAAGAAGAAGAGCAGCGATGAAGCTGTTTAACGAATGAATGTTCCAGACGACGAGAGACAGAAAAGAAACTAGTTGAACTGTGCGATGGACAGAAGGAGACGGAGACCTGACGGAATGGAGAGAGAATGCAGAAGATGTTCAGGGCGGGAGGGAGGAGAGGAGAAAGAAGCTAGTTTTATACTGGGAGAGAGAGAATAGATCTAAAGAGAGATATATAGAGAAATTAAACAGCAGGTGTATCTGTTTTTTTCTGCAGTGTGATTTTAGACCGTTGAGAAATGAATTTTGGTATTGGAGAGATCTGTATATTTTTATATGATAGATATAAACGATAGGGGATGAAGCTAATTTTGGAAATAATTTTTGTATATTTGTATATTTTTGTATATTTTTATATTTGTTAGATGGAGAAAGATATGGATTTTTAAAGATCTGTGTATAATAGAATAATGGTATATTAGCAACGGTCAGCACTTAAGAGGGAACACACACAGTCGTGTGACCTCACAGGAGAGGCGGAGTCTGCATTGGAACAGGAGGAACATCATGGCGTCAGATGGGATAAGACTGTAAAATATTACAAATACACATTACTTTAAAATTGTATAGTTCCATTCATTTACTCAGAATCCATAAGGTCTTTGTTGTATATCTTTGGATGACGTTTTCATTTGGCTCAGTAATAAGAAGGAAAAGGTAAAGAGAACTACAAAGAGAAAGAGAGAGAGAGAAAGAGAAAGAGAGAGGAGAAGAAACAGACACAGCTGAAGTGACATACCACAGGTGTTTTAATCCTGTGGTGAAGATCGCTCACTTGTCTATGGAAGACTGTTGTCTTTTCTGGGTAATTTAGTGGCTCCCAGCAGAACAGATGAATTTTTCTACATATAATGAATGGGCATATTGATGTTATTTAAGTCTCTTGTCGTTTCCGTTTCTCATTCTGTCTCCTTCAGCCTCTATCTCTTGCTCTCTCTGGAGCGTAATTCCAATGCAAGGTTTCTGGAGTAGTCCGGTCTCTATAGTCAGTACTGTATCCTCTTATTTTGTGTTGATGGGATTGAGAGGAGCATTGTGTTCCTCTTAGCATTAAGTCCATCCTTAACTAGATCACATACACAGTCTCTCTCACACACACACACACACACACACACACACACAAACCTGCTAGATATTCTCATGACCCTTGAGCAACATTCACCAGAATTGTACATTCATTAGTTTTATTTGAATTAGTTTGAAAGGAATGATGGCTATACTTAATACATTGCTCTCTCTATACCAAAATTAGTTGTCTCTGTGTGTTTCTAATATGCAGATATATTTTGTGAATTGGGACTTTGTTATCACAACTGTGAGTCTTTAATTACGCCTATTTTATTTAAAAATGAAATCCAGAGTCTATTCTTCAGGGCAGCATCTTTATTATACACAAAAATGAACTTCAGGTGGACATGTTATGATAATAAAGCAAACTATCATCCCCTTTGCTTGCAAATATGGTGTAAAAAAGAATTCTCAATGTGATGGGTGGAATCTTCCATTTCAGTCTGTATGTGTTCATCTCCTCAATGACCAGTTTTAAAAGTAATTACTGTTACTATTAATTATTATTGTTAAGATTATAATCTGTTATTGTTATCACTTAAAAATGATTGTTTTGCTCACTATTTCTTTCTTTGATGCTTTTTCCTGAAAAAAAGAGAGATTGCAGTTCCCCTACTGTCTCAGAGTTGTTATGTCATATCCTGTTTGTAACAGCTGCCCTTCACATACTTATGCCAGTTCTGTGGAGATCCTCCGACAGTCTTCAGATACCCTTGTGGATTTGTCACCTCCGTGAAATGTGTTTGAGAATCACAGACTCTCAGCCTGCCCCGGCACACTGCCGGGGCCAACCCTGGACTTCACCCTCTCCCCTGGGTGTGTGGACATGACTAGATGTTTGCCTGGACATTGAGAACAACCTCTCATTTGACTGATAGTTTGCATCTATTCAAGCGCACCACAGATTTTTTCTTTTTCATTTTGTTGTTTGCAACCTATGTTCCAATCAGTGGCGGTATGCTATCCCAACTGGATTGTGGGTAATGTTGTCCCTGTTTTTCCCCTCCGAATGTGGATGATTATGTACATCTCTTATTGTGTCTCTTATCTGAACTGCAACTACTGAACTGCATCAGTGGCGACCACTGTTCCTAGCCAAGGAGTGTTGTAGTCAGAAATTCAGAGAACACAAAATAAAAGAAATGTTCTTACTCAACTGACTGTCAGAGTGTGGGTGTTCTTCATGTGTGCTATCTTTCAGAAGATGTGCTGTTAGGGCGCTTCAGTGCACAGGGGTGTTTCACAAGCCCTTGAGGCACAATTTTTCAGAAAGTAACCATTCTATTTGTATTCAAGGTCTCCCTTCTAGAAACAGATGCATATTTGACCCTGTATGTTTGCAGAAAAAAATCTATTCGTTTCAGAGTGGCAACAGAAAAACAAATGAGTAGAAAAATAAGAGACACCAGTTGAATTAATCACACTGAATTCAAACCTATATGATAACAGTCCTATTCTAGTATCCACATTTAAGAAGGTAAATGGTTTGGAGTACACCCAGATGATCCCTATAATGCATTTATCCAGCTTGCTTGTTTTATCCAGATTGTAGGCTTCGTTCATCACATGATGTTCTTCCAATACTGATAAAGCAGCATTTCAGTCTCAAGGTAGATAGTGCACCACTGTCTTGATCTTGATTGAGCTGTTGACTAAAGTTATGCAAGCGGTCAATCTTTGTCACCTGTGTTATGTCATAGTAGATTCTTTAACATCCGCACATGTGTTTCTTATATGGTCTGTGTAGTGTAGTGTATACGGTATGTGACAGAAGAGTGATTGAAAGGTACAGATGGGTATAAATCTGAGTTTTGCACCCTTAGTTGGCCTAGATAAGAGCCCCATTGTCCCCAGGGCTGGATTTAATGGTTCTGTCATGTGGGTGCTTGTTTGTATTTGTTTGATGATGTTTGTTGTGTGGTGCGGCTGTGTTTGTCAAGACCCACGTTGCCCCTACCGAGAAATGGGTGAAAGGTCTTTTTTTTGTCAGTGGAATTTTACCCAACTTTGGAAACAGTCAATACAAACCAGATGTGTGCTCCTTAGAAGTACCCTCCTTCTCCTCCCTCGTGTTCCCCCCGACTCAATATCCTCCTCTTCTCCCCTGCTCCCTCTTTCATAACCTCTCCTCTGACCGGCGCCTAGAGATGGAGCGCTCGCTTCTCCTGCTGTCTGTGTGGGCTCTGACCAGCATCCTCACTCTTCTGGTTGCAGGTGAGTTGCAGTCCACAGCCTTTCAGTGCTCTGGAGGGCTTTCAGGAAATCTAAATCAAAAACCTTAATGTCTCTGTGTGCTCTTGATATATTCACTCCATCTGGGTCGTTCCATACATTGATATGATATTACCCTATGAAATTCTACAGTGTGTGTGCTGTGCTGTGCTGTGTTGTGGTGAATATGTTCAGGACAGACATTGGTGGATAGTACAGTCCAGACACATGGTCTATCAGATCATTTTTACCAGATCTGTGGCAATACGTAATTTATACATTACTTATATATTTCATCCACGCTTTACATACGTCAAAACATGTATTTCAACAAATGTGTAGCCTACCTACTGTGCAATACAAATTATTTGATGGTAATTATGAGTGCACACTCTCGCTGACACATACACATACATACATTTGGAAGCAGACCCAAAGTCTGTATGTGCCATATTTTAACGGCTGTTCAGCGTCAGTATGGAACACATGTGTTAGAGAGCTCCCTCCCACCCACTCCATGTGCACGGCTGTGTGTTCTCTTCTCTAAAGAACAGAGCTGTTCCCATGTGGGGCCTCTGTGTGCAATGGCATACTATAGCCCTCATACAGTAACCATTTTCCCACCCAATTACCGTTGATTGGAGCTGCTCATAATGGGATCCTGATGTCTGTGCCACAGCAGAACGTTGTGCTTATGTTGCTTAATGGCTTTTGGACTCACTAGCTCGGTAGTAGACCTGGTGTCTGGTTTTGTGAGGGCTTTTAAGATGAGAGAAAGTAGGAAGGAAATGAAGGGAAAGGGGGACTGCTGAGATTGTTTCAACAGTTTCCATATTGTGCAGTGTAGCTTTTGTGGGTGAATCAGAATAATGAATAAATGACATTACTGACTTATGACAGGTGTGTGTGTGTGTGTGTGTGTGTGTGTGTGTGTGTGTGTGTGTGTGTGTGTGTGTGTTTGTGTGTGCTTTCTGTATTGATGTATATATTGCATCATCGATACAATCTGTTTTTCTCTGTCATAGCCCAGGAGGAGTGCCCAGAGAGAATTCTGGGTAATGAGAGGAAACGCACCTGTCCGAAGAACTGCAAGCAGGACAAAGACTGCGGCTCCAAGCGCCAGTGTCTGTGTGACGGCCAATGTGGACTCAGCTGTGTAGTGCCAAGTAAGATGCCAATGCTCAGTGCCAGTCAACGCATGTAACAATGCCCTCTAACACACTTCACCTGACATGGGTCACACACTTCATTTGGTAGTTGTATCGATGATCAAGTACATAGCGCCACAATAAATATGTGAGATCTGATCTGACATCATGGCCATTAAGTGGATTGGCCAAACCAAAGAACAGCTACAGGTTGATTTTCAGGGGGCACAAGCAACAGTGTGGTGGAGGCCGGCCAAGAGCAAACATCACACACAAACACTAAACATATGGGCTTTAGTGTCCACACTTGACTAGTGACCTCCCTCCTAGCCCATCTGGACACTGCCACAGAAAACGCTGCTTCACCCCCAACACAGCACAGAGACAGATGTTGACATGGATATATCCAAATGTAAATCACGTATGATTGAGGTTGTGCAGGATTTTGATATCCGTGATTGTAAAAACCATCCGCTTCTAAATTTGCGAGGCGTGTGGGTGGAGGGCTTAAAATAAATCCAATTGCCCAAAGGGAGAGAGGGTGTGTGGGATCCAGTGAGATGTTCTGCTGCAGCTCTGCTGAAATGGAATCAAGGGGACGTGTTTGCTCTCACACCACCTGCAGTACTAAGGAGCTGAATGCCTTTTGCAGGTGGGCAAAGCCCACACCCGTAGAACAGGGTTTTCCACCACCCTGCTGCTGCTAAGGGCCTAACGCAAAGTAACACGAACTGGAAAGATATTTGTAAATGTATGGAACCTCGAGGCTTCTCAATTGGCTTTAGTGGCCTAAATCCCAATGGTGACCCATTAGAGATAAGGAGTTTTGTAAGGTATTGAGCAGTATGGGTCTATGGTAGAAAGTGACTGCCATTCTTTTACTGCAGAACAAATTTTTTGACTTGTCTCAACACATATCTTCCTCTTACAACACCCCTTCTAATAAGCTGACAACACCCCTGCAACAGAGAACTTTCTATTAGGTCTTTTTTTGCCAAATACTTTTCTTTAAAACAACTTCGCTATACAGTAAATGTCAACTGTAACACTTGAAAAAATAAATAGACAGTTTCAGAGGTGGAAATGTCAAAACAAGTTCCAACATGACAATCACAGAATAATTTGTTCGGGCCTTCCTCCAGCAACTGTCAACTTTTGAGCCTTTTTGTGCTGAGTCGTTGTCCTGTGCCTTAGGCCGTACCTGTCCCTGGCCGATGTCCCCTGGGAACCACTCCGAGGCCCACCTGCTCTCGCCCACGCCCTCCTTCTCTGCTCTCCTGGAGGTCCGATGCCTCCCAGGATACACCATGTCCAATGGCCTAGATGCTGCCATTCGCCGTTGCCAGGGTGACCGTCAGTGGAGTGGAGATGAGCCTGTGTGCACAGGTGGGTCTAGATGCATCTGGTGGGCGACACACGCACACACACACACACACACACACACTCATGCGTGTGCACACACATACATACACACACTCATGTGCACTCACACATGCACACACATACACTCATTCAAACACACACACACACACACACACACACACACACACACACACACACACACACACACACACACACACACACACACACACACACCTTTTTCATCTCAATATTCATATGAACTTAAATGTCCTTCCAAACAGATGATGTGTTTGATACATCCCAATCCACAAAAGGTTCACATCACAAGCACAAAAGGTTCTATATTCCTCTGTGCTTGAGTGTGTGAGATGACTAGAGGAGCAGAAAGAATTTGGCTCTGTTTTGCAGAGATGAGTTTTCTATCTCATTTCCATGAACAATCAGTGGGCGGCTTTGCATCCAGACCTCTCCACAGCCTCGCAAACACAGAGAGAGAGAGAGAGAGAGAGAGAGAGAAAGAGAGACATAAAGTGGTAGATTGGAGTGGGTAGCTGTGTTCCCTGCAGTGTATCCTCTGATGATATGTGTTTCTCTGGCTATGCTCAGGCTGTAGACTGCTAGAGAGGAGCCGAGGGCCTCTCATGTCCAGAGCAGCTCTCAGCACCCCTCCCTCTATAGCATAACTCACACAAGCACTTGATCTGTTCTGCAGAGGTTCCTGGAATGAACATTGTTTCCAGGAATCAAATAAAAAATGTAAAGTGTAGGGGGAGTGCTGTATACCATGATGTGAGCTTAGTCGTTCAGCAGCACTTAAGATAACATCACACACACATACGCACACATGCATGAACTTGCGCGCGCGCGCACACACACACACACACACACACACACACACACACACACACCTACCTACACACACACACACACACACACACACACACACATACCTACAACTGTGAAAAACGGCCTTCTCCTCGTGCAGTTTTTGCTTACACTAATAATCATTCCCATTAACATGCCTTTCTCACTGAGTACGAGGACAGAATTTTTTTCCAGCTACAACAGGAAGTCACAAATATTTTTTTTTACTAGCCACCCCCCCCCCCTCTCTCTCTCCCTCTTTCACAAACATCTCCACCATACTCTAACACTCTAGCTCTGCTCCATCTGTCCTTGCAGTTTCATGGATAAGACTAATCAAAATGCCCAGTCCATAAACTACTACTGCACAGGCATGGTGAACACATGCCGCTCTCTCTGGGCAGACTGCTTGATTCACAACAGCATATAAGACCTCGGAATCTTATACATGTCCATTACCGTTGTACTTAGCCATGCTCTGACCTACAGCTCCCTCAGTCTGCATCCTTCCAATCAATCTCAATGACTTTCTGCATCTCATACGTTTGAATTTTCAATATGTGTATGGCTGAATCAAATCGTACATTGCTGTTTGTGAATTGTGTGTTTGTAGAGTAAAATCTCTCTCTCTCTCTCTCTCTCTCTCTCTCTCTCTCTCTCTCTTCCCCTTCACACAGCTCTCCCTCCACTGCCTCCCCCCGTGGTTGATGCTGGCCCTGTGCTGTCCTGTGAGCTGCCAGAGCCAGATGTCAGCTTAGTCATAGTGGAAGGAGAAGCGGCAGTAGGCGCCTCCGTGCGCTATAGCTGCCCCACTGGGTAAGAGCGAGCCGGGGGGAGGGGGGTGGGGGGCAAGAGAAAGACGGAAAGACAGGAACAGTGCGAGTGAGGCAGATAGATTATCTGGGGGTTTATGAGGAATCCAAATGACCCAGAAAATAGTTTAGACAGAGCCTTCCCTGTTTTGTGTTTACTTAAATAGCTTTTCAAAAGTGTGTGTTACCTAGAGATCTGTGGTGAAACACAACAGCTGGGGCTCTACAGTGTAGCGCCTGCTAAAGTGTCAGATAGAATACATAATGAATCCATATGAGAGGTATCTAGAGTGGCTGAGAGTGTCTGTGGTGTCATATAGTGTACCATAATTATATTAATGAAGCATATCATATATTCCTCATGATGTAACTGATACATGAATTTTAGGACACATGGTGTGTATAGGACGAGAAACATCTGTTTTCAGTTTCTGTGTGCAATTTTGGTGGTTTGGACATGTTTAATGTACTGTGAGACAGGAGGCTTTGCTTTCCCCTGACAGTGGAATCTCTTCTAACCTCTCTCCACCTCCATCCCACACACTCCCACCCTCTCTTTCTCTCTTTCACTCCCACCCTCTATCCCCCTCTCTCACTCCCACCTGCTCTCTCCCTCTCTCTCACACTTCCTCTCTCCCTCTCAAACACTCTCTTTTCCAACATGCAGATACGTGTTGTTCGGCAACAGTGAGAATTTCTGTCACTCTAACCAGACCTGGCACTACCCTCATCCCATCTGTCAGCGTAAGTATACGTGCATCTATAGATGTGTCTGTCAGATGTATACATTCGCCCCGAAGGAGAAAGATACCGAGTGTAAATGAACACATCTCTATACATGTGCAAGAGAGATACTTTCAAATGGAAGACAAACACTAGTATAGGAAAAATAAGAGAGCGGAGTTCAAAATGTGGTGGGTGGTGAGTGGGTTGAATAAGTGTGTGTGTGTGTGTGTGTTTGCATATACATGTGAATTGAGGGCTTTGCACATGTGCAGATCTCTTATATTGCCTCCTGTTGGCACGCTATGAAAGGACAGCCTGGAACGGCTGAGCAAATCCATTACTGATGGTGTCCTACTGCCATCATCTGGCACTAACTGATAACTACCATTATCTCAACAGTGTGAATGTGCTCTACTATGAAACAAATACACTTTTGAGCAACAGTGATTGGACCTAATTATTAGTCTCTCTCTCTCTCTCTCTCTCCCTCTCTCTCTTGTTTTGTCTGTCTGTAACCTTCCCAGGAATGTTCTGCCCCCCTCCAGAGGAAGTAGAAAATGGCTACCTTGTAGCGGTCCAAAGGAAGGAATATGATGTGGGTGACACCATCTATTACTTATGCAAGAAAACATTTTCTCTAGATGGGCCAAACCGTGTCACCTGTTTTTCAAATGGAACCTGGAGTGAAATTCCATTTTGCAGAGGTAAAAATGTTCACCAAATGCCAATCCATTTGATAGAAACCACTGGATAGAAAGATATGCCTTATCTTGTCATTCAGAACATGTTTCGGATTTATCTAAATTAATCGAAATGCCTAAATGAAGTTGTTACACCCACCATGTTAAAACCCCTACTTCATTTCCCTGAGGCTAATAAACATTAGGCAAATTACTTGAGAACCTTTCAGACACCATGTTTATTTAATGTTTAACAAATATATTTCTCTGCCATCCACCATTGTAGCCCGCTGTCAAATCCCAGCTCAGCGTAGCAGGATCATAATTGATGGGCCCAAGCGTTGGCCGTATGATGTGACCGATGGGGTCGTTCAACACGGGGAAAATTTGACATTTTTCTGCAAACACCCACGGAAACAGTGCAGCTACACTGCCATGGAAACATGCTTTGATGGACAGCTTGAAGCACCAAGCTGCTACATGGGTAAGGCCCTAGAACCTTGTTGCATTTGGAAATATAAATCGGCAAAGGATGTCTTTGTCCCTCCATTTAAAGAAATAGTAGGATATAAATGACAGTACTGGATTCATGCGAGCTCTCATGACACCCTCTCTATCTCTCCTGCAGAACCCACATGGCTGCAGTACAAACTGTTCCCTCATCGGCTTGTTTCAGAGATTGACTCTTGTAGCCCTGCTGATCTTGCTGACCTGTGACATAACAAGGATCCTTTTGATATTGATTTGTATTGCCCAAAGTGTCAAGTAGTGCAAACAGAAAATCAATAAGTTTACCTGCCTCTCACAGTTGGAGAAAATAAAAAAAAGAGATAGGATGGTGGAAGGGATGGCCCTCCTAAAATAAGTTGAGAGGATGAACGACATGTCTCACTGATTTTTATTCAGTAGGCCTATTCCTGGAATAATAATAGTTTCTACTCCATATAAATATAATCTACAATTGTTGTTACAACAATGTCACTTGTTACCTCCATTAATGTTATTTCTTTGAATGTGTGTGGGTTTGGCAGTCTGATTGCCTGTCATCCTGTCTGTCTGACATTGTCTGAAAGTGAATACGATTTTTTGTTATTGTATAGGACTTAAATAACCTACAACGACAACTCAAATGCTTTGAGGCTAGCCTACGTTAAGTGTCCTATAGTTGTGGGGTCAGTTTGCCTTACACGACTCTGTTAGTCTCTAACAATGTTTTTATAGTCAAGATTTTATGTCTTCATATGCCTTGTTGTTACTCGTCTTATCGTAGCCTACACTATACCTCAAGGACTGTTTATGTCTGTGAATGAGACGCATCAAGTTGGAAACTTGAGAATGTTGTATCTTGATAGAATAATTTTACAATAAACAATGACGTCAAAACAATTGAGTGTGTTTATAGATATGAAAGAACTATGTCAGCCAAACAGCCTACATCTAATTCTTGTCAACGAGTGAAAACAAGTTGGTGTTTTGATGCAGCACTAGGCTACATCTGCTTTTCGACGCAGTAGAATCTAAAGTGTATCCCTGTCGGACACAGAAAATTGCAACACCAAAACATTCCCCCTCCCATCCTCTTTGCTCACAGCAGTGTTCCTCGGTCACCCATTCATATTTGGTCTTCCGGAAGTGTCTGAGGGTCGGGTGAGCCGGAGCCTATGCGAACGACAGACTCTCGTGGAGAGTAAGCAGTTTCAAATTCATTTTCAAATTGACACAAAGTATTACGAGACCCTACACCACCTGCGCTGGATATGTTTTTCTTTACTCTGAAACGTAGTAAATTCAGTCAACGCTGTGATGGGTTAGAAAGTTACAGACGGGTTCTGCTCGAGCTATCTTGCAAGCGTTCCCACCGGCTCGAACCCTTGCTAAGCTGCACATAAAATGGCTGGTTGAAGGTTCGAATGTAATGTCTGTGGTGGCCACATTACGAAAGTAGCGCAAATTTGTGGGATATTTAAATAATGTTAGTATTGTTGGCGTCGAATAATGGATTCGTGGTTGTAATTAGGCTAGTCAATGTCTCGGGTTCGAGTGAGATGCTCAAATAGTCATGTGCTGCTTCTGTCACCTCAAACGGTATCGGACCTCCGACTGTAATGGCGTCTGTCCGTGTCGCCCTTCCTGCCCAAGCGAATTAGCTGTATTTCTTCCATACTTCACCGAGATCAAAATTCAAACCCACAGCCAGTTACGCTGATAATCGTATCAGTGACGATAGTTAGTTTAGTCGCTTGCGGATTTTGATGGGGTCGATAGAGAACATGAGCTGGGTCCGTCAAAGCCAAGCTAAAGCGAGGCTATGGGCTACAATGTTACAATGTCACTCGAACCCTCGGCAGATCAGACGCGGGTGTGCACGACAGAATGAGTAACATTGTAGCCAGTTAGGAACAGTCTGTGCGTTCATTAGTGTAACAATTTCTTGTTGTTATACTTGACCGAATCCACGTGGTACCATCGCCTGTCATTTTGCGGATGACAGCTGGATTTCAGTTCATTAGGCTTCCAGCTGGAACGGTTCAGACAATTTTCTTTCACTTCTAACTGAAAGGGATCATTCCAGAAACATTCGTTGTGGCGATAGACCTGAGTCATGACTGAAACATCGTCTAGTTTGATAACAGTTCTGTCTTTTTGGCTTCTAATAGGCTAATTTGAAAGCCTAATATTGAACTATTTTTCTGGAATTGGCTTATGCTGTAGTGTAGCCTTTTCTCACTTCGTATCACAACTGCTTACAGCTAAGTTGAGAAGTACCTTCTTACTTTTTAAGATTGTAGCCAAAACATGCAATTGCTGTAGCCTAACGCAATCACATATCATAATTTTAGCGATGATTAGGGGAATCGTCTGTTAAAAATAAACTCTATGAGACTACAAACTAAAAATAAAATGGTCTTAACATGATTTTCATCCTGGTAGACAATGCATTGTTACTTTTGCTTACCTTGACTGGTTTGTAGAATGCATTGTCAGTGGGCTGTAGGATTGTGATCCCATGCAGTAGGGCGCCCTCTGTGTAGGCTACATGCAATGTTTTATTTATTTATTTATTTATTTTACAAAGACATCTACAGAATGAGTTTCATATGTGCCAATTCAGCAATAACGCTGGGGTCATTGGCATTAAGCCTAATAAGACCATGAAACTATACACAGATTATTTTGTTGCCAAGCCTACAGAATATTTCTAGCGCTCACAATAGCATTTCATGTTACCACCTGTAATTGATGTTGTAGGCATATTTATATATTATAATACATTCTGGGTTTTAGCAGGTTTAGGCTATGATCAAGAGCCAGTAACCTTTGGAGAAGGCAATGTGTATTGCAATATACCCATTCCTCACAAGAGGGAGACAATGTTACTATATTACTGTAGCTGCTTCCGGCACCTGTGCCATCTCAGTCTTAGCATTCTCCTTCTAAATGGGCTACTTATTATCCTTCTGTTGTTAAAACAGCACTCTCCATGAAATATGTAGTCTTTCTTTGAGAGTAGGCATATCGTATGTCACACAGTTTTTCTCTGTTATGTAAATCAACTTTGGCTGTGTTTTATCTCGGTAGGCCAATTCATCTGTTCAATCTATCAAATTTCATATTGTCTTGATAGATGTTGGTGGAATGAGTTGTGGTACTCTCTGTTACTGTAATAGTTTTGGATCTTTCAAGAGGTGTCTTAAGGCATATCTGTTCAACATGCGCTTAGTCTATTAAGTGCTTCTTATGATTGATTGAATGGACATTATTGTTTGTTTGCTACTACAGTATCCAGTATTTTCATTGTTTATTTTCATTAGATTATTGTTTATTGTTTGAATTGACGTTGTTTATTATTGCTATGCTCACTTATGTCCGACCAACTTTTTAAATGGTTCACTGTTAAATCAATTATTCTATTGTTTTTATTTGTATGTCGCTTTGAACTAAAGGGTCAGCCAAATTCAATAACCATTACCATGTATTTGAATTGATTCTTAGTAAATTCAAGAGTTTGAAGATTCTTTGGGAAACCATTTGTTTTAGATTATTTGTCATGGAGAAGTCTACAGTAAAACGAGTTTGTTTAATTGATTGGCCATTTTTCAAATAAACAATGATCTTTTCTGACTTTTCAGATTGATGACCCCATTTTGGAATGGAACTAAGAATTTTCCACTGGACTGTTAACTAATGGTGACCTAAAACAATCAGAGATGGCACAACCTGCTGATATCCAAGAGGGGCCAGTGGACATCATTCAGAACTCACAGAATGTCCCTTTTGAGAGCCCTTGGCCTACATGTAAAACAGCTGTTTCTTCAGTGGGAGGTCCTCTGTTGAAGATGAGCTTAGAGAAGAGGCTGAATTCTCAGTGGCAGCAGCACTTTACATTGGTAGAGGTGTTGCAGACCACAATGCAATCTGAAACACTCTCTTAGTATAACCAAAGCACTCAACACCTGATGCCTCTGGATAGTTAACGTTATTGAGAGCCAAAGAAAACTCTGGAAAGGTTTATGTAGATATCTCTCACAACACTGGATGTTGTATTTCCAGATTTAGTGATGTAAACATTGATGTTAGGGGGCAGCTGAAGTTCTGAGCTGTAATATTAGCTTTACATAAAGCAAAGAAAGTCAAGATAAGGTCCCCAAACACAACATCGTGTTCTAGCTTTTTGAAATGGAACCCATGAATTCCCTGGCAAAAATAAGCGGTCCAGCTATCCAAAAGACGGGAATGGAAGAGGGTTTTTCTCCTAACTTGGTAAAGCCACCGGTGTCTGGGCCGATACTGTCAACCCAAGGAATGAGATCTTCCAGTGACAGTAAGCTTATTGATGTCAATCTTTCCATGCATATTAAAGAGGAGAAGGAGGAACTGATGGTGGGATTTGATGACACTCTTGTAACAAGCACTCAGGAATTGGACAAAAAGGTTAAAATTGAACCGGTGACAAGGGAAAACCTCATGGCTGGAACTGGAGATCAAAAGAATCTGGCAAGTGAGACAGACAAGGAGGTGTCTCATCTGTTTATTGGGAAAGGGGGAGATATTTGCTTTAAGGTTGAGGATGGAAACATTGTCAAAGAAAACCCGTTTGAAGAAACTATGGAGGCCCTTGACTTGAGCTTACCTAAAAAGAGAGACCGGAGTTTCAGAAGTAGATGTGTATGGATCACAGGGGACGATGCCGCCAACGAGAGCTCATTAGTAATGGAGGTAGATGAGATCGAAGATGTAAGGACAGAGCCAGAGGTGGAGGAAGATGACTACCCTACCTGTGAGCTCAGGGAAATGCAATGGGGAAACTTCCAAGTCACGGATCTTGCCTCCCTCTCAGCTCCTCAGGACGAAGCCAAGGCTGAGGATATGCTCCTTATCGATATCGAAGGCGTCCCGTACACGCTCACACCAGATGGGACTAAAGTTCCCCAGATGGACCCTGAGGAGCAGGCGGATCAACCAGACTCCACATTAACAGCTGAGCAGGACCAGCCCTGCTCCTCGTTGACACTGACAGAAGCGGTGCAGTCTGAGCAGAATTTGTCACACAGCTCAGTCCTCTCCAATAACTTGTCATGCACAACACTGGCCACCTCAGCCAGTTTTCAACATATAGCCGTAAAATCCAGTCCAGTCATTTCTAACTTGTCTCAACTGTCTATGTTACCTGCATTGTCCAGTCTATCTTCGCAGCCCATTCAGGTCATAGCAAACAGCACATCCAATACACCCATTCTGCTCCTCCCCTCCTCCCAGCTACAGACGGCTTCCTCTTCCACCTCAGGCGAGGCAAACGCAGGGTTAATGGCACTTTCCCTCCCTCTGACTCTTGCTCAAAATGCTCAGTCGTCACCCATGTTTCTTGTTCTGTCATCGTTGCCTGTGTCCTCTACTCAGACCTCTGTCAGCCAGCTTCCTGTCCTCAATGCCTCCTCAGGCCAGCTTTCACAAATCTCATCCGTGTCCTCTGTTGCACTTCCACTAACCGCAAGCTTGCCAAGTGTAAGATCGGCCGTTATGGCGTCCAATACTCCTGTTGTCAACCTCTTAGTGTCCGAGTCGCAGTGTTCCACTGTTTCAGGATCAAATAAGCTAGCTAGTCCTTCCCCTGTACCTGTCTCTGTTTTGCCTGCTGGTGCAAGTAATGTTAGTTCAACAAGTCACAGCAGACATTTCGACTCTGACAAGTCAGACAGCTGGACACCCAAGTCTTTCCGCGAGGCCCTGCTCAGGCCGACTTACTCTCCGGAAAACAGAACAGTACATCCCCCTGATACCCAATCAAAAAGCCCTGAGGTGCCAGCCACCTCCTCCCCATCATCTAGCAACCCAGGACCTACTTCTCCTCTGGTGACTTCTGACCTCTCTGAGGAAACCAAGAGTCCCAAAGGCAAACTTTTACCAAAACCGGAGCCAGAACCTGTGCCCATCTCCGAAAATGCATCAGACTCGGTATCCTCACAGGATGAGCAGCTAGTCTCCTCTTCATCGCCAACACCCCCCATCTCTCCTTCCATTGTTGCCATGTACGCCGCCAACCAGCCTGTTGTCTCCCCGTCATCTCCCTCCAGTGGCACCCGGCGTGTCCTTTACTGCCACTACTGTCCACGGATCTTCTACTACCTGTCTGACCTGGAGCGCCACTCCATCACGCACTCCCAGAGCAAGCCGCACGTGTGCCCGCTGTGCGGCAAGGCCTTCAAGCGCTCCAGCCACCTGGAGAGGCACAAGCACATCCACACGGGCCAGCGCAACTTTGTGTGCTCCATCTGCTCCAAGCGCTTCCGGGAGGCCGGCGAGCTGCTCCGCCATCAGCGCGTGCACACGGGCGAGAAGCCCTTCCAGTGCTCGCTGTGCCACATGCGCTTTGCCGAGCGCAACACGCTGCGGCGCCACACCAAGCGCAAGCACCAGGGCCGCGAGCACGAGGCCATGGAGGTGGACGGCAGGCGCGGGGGGACGGCCTCGCAAGCGCTGGTGCTCGTGCAGCAGGAGGAGAGCGCCGAGTGGTACAGCTCCACCGTACCAGAGCAGGACTCCGACTCCGAACTCGACGGAGATGGAGACGGAGACGGAGATGATGGTGATGGTGACGGTGACGGTGATGGTGACGGTGATGGTGATGGTGACGGTGACGGTGATGGTGACGGTGATGGAGATGGTGACGGTGACGGTGACGGTGACGGTGACGGTGACGGTTATGGAGATGGTGATGGAGACGTAGATGGAGATGGAGACGGAGATGGAGAGTGACACAGAAAGTGCTGGCGTCTGTTGGCTTTGCAGCAGGACTGCTTTTTCCCCTCATGGTCTGATTATCATTTCTGAAATGGACAGACCCTAAACTGAGTGCAGTGTGAAATTATGTCTTTTGGCAGAATATTAAGCAGGATATTCCAAACTATTTTTGACTGTTTTGCCCTTTTGGCTGCAGAGACATCATTTTTAGTTGTTTTCTTTTTGATTGCTGCAATTATACGCTCTGTAAGGATGAAATGATCTGTTTTCATTTAAATTTGAATTTATTTGTATATTTATAAAACTGTGCTGCCTGTTTGTGTGAATGCAAATTCATTTGTTTTATACACTTTATATTTTGTTGTAATATCATGATGCACTATTAGATCATGCCTTCTTAATTGGATGTGCTAAATCCTCTTCTTTGCTGTTACATGTGAGGTGCATGTTAAATCTGAACATCTGTTGCTGACAGATGACAGTGACACATAGGACCTTGAAGATCTTTAAAAAAAAAAAAGTTTATAAGTAAAGTGTAAAGAATTATGTTATATCAAGAATAATTAGTAAACTCAACTGTATTTACTTTGTAAATGTAGTTGTACTTTGCACCGTGTGTTCTCAGACAGGGGCAAAGAGATGCTGTAAGCCTCACTGATTTCTGTCTTTGTTTTCTTGAAATCCCTCACTAAGCCTTGGCATAATGCAATTCAAATATCCAAATAAATTACTGTGTTAATAGCAAGGTATTAGCCCTTGGGAAATTGACATGGGTCAATTAGTTACCTAGCCCAGATCAGATATGTCCTGTGTAATTATGAGAGTGAATATTTGCACTGTGCGATTATGCTTTGCTTGTTAACCCCTGTGTTTCACTCAGCCGCTCTCTTGTAATTATCTGGCCAATTGAGCACATCGCAGCTCTGCTGCACAGCCACAGCCACAGCCACAGCCACACACACAGAGACGTGGTGCTGCTCGCTCCAAGATAGCGCTGCACTGGCTTAATTGGGTCCACTTCATGGTGTGTCATCCCATAGTTTCTGGCCCTTTATTTTGTAATTAATGAGTGTCAAAATAATTGTGTTTTATATTTGGTAATGATTTACTCTTATAATAAAGAGATTTGAAAACACACATAATTAACCATCCAGGGAAAACGACACTGAAAAAGCATTGTTTACTGGGCCATTACAATGAAGATTCCATTCACAAGGTCATGTATTAATGGCCACACTACCAAGAGATTTGGAAACAACCAGTGTAAGTCACCCTGCCTTTTTTCTGTGTTCAGTTACTTACTTCCTATAGGGATGCCATTGGAAAAGGATGTCCATTTTAAAGTAGCCTATTTTTGACCAAGTCACCAACATTATTGCATATTAGATACAACGTGATTTTGTGAGAATTGGTCCATTATGAAAACTGTTTTACTAAACACAGAATCTAATAATACAAATATATTAAGCACTGCAGTCATTGATGTGTGAATGAGTTTATAGTGATTGATCCCCCTATGCAAAACGCATGTCTGTTGTCACGGTGCATTTGTTGACTTGTAGCTGGCCCTCAGAGTGGTTTATATGTGGGTGTAGTCAGGTCTCTGCCTTGCCTCTGATGCTTAAACCACATCCATCCATCACAGGCAGGTCTGCAGGCCGGAGGTGTGCGCTTATTTAGCTTTGCTCTGTCTCCTGGGAGATGGATGAATGATTAGAGAGCTGTTTGGGAACCAAGCTGCCAGATGTGGCGTGTTTTTTGGGCCGTGTCCCGTTTGGCAGGATCTTCAAAGCGGCGACCGTCAGCTGTCACCGAGATCAGAGGGGAGAAGACGAGCGGGGAGGAGAGGAGAGGAAGGTGACTCGGGATGTAGAGGCCTGCACAGACTAATGGCCAAAATCCCTACCTACCATTCAACGGGATAAAACACAACCTGTACAATAGGTAGATGCTTGTTCATATAATATGCATTAGATTTTGGTTGCCATAGCAAGCCTGATATGTGTAGAGCAAAGAGTGTATTACTGATGTTTCTGACTATTTCTTTCTACCCAAATTCTTACATTGAAATGAAAACAATGATTTGTTGTGTTAACCTGTGAACCCATTCCCAATGTGGCTAGTTAGCCTTTCTGGCATATCTTCAAGATCTTTTAGGACTTGTCACTCCTGGCTCTACACACAAATGGTCATTTGTTATCCTTAAAATGCCCCTAGAGGTCCTTAAGGTCTCTAAATGTCTTCTGTGTTTTGAGAAAAGCCGCAGTTGAGCACACTGCTTGTCTTTTATTCAGCAAGGACTTTACTAGTGCAGCACCCACAAAGAGCTCCAGAGTGGCTTGTGATGAATAGGGACAAAATGTCAAGATATTTCAACAGTTTGTATAGAAACTTGCCCACCCAGTTAATTATTCCAGGTGTACGTGCCAGGTTGGGTTTCTGAATATTCTTGCGCTATAATGACCTTGGAGCTGTGCCTTGTTGTAATTACATTTCAATTCCACTGGGGGGCAAACTCATTCTATATAAAGAGGCCTTGCAATGGTATGTGATATTGTATCAAAGAAATGATGCCTACATTTCAAGACAATGCAGCAGTCTGTTTGTTGAGTTGTCAGTTACTATGCCATTACTGTTGCCAATATAACATTATAACAATATAACATAGATGTGAGAATGTGCACAGTCAAAACAGTATTACAAATTACTTTTCTTAAAATGATGGATTTCCTTATACAACACTATCTGTAGCAAGCTGTGTGAGTAGTATGTGTAGTCTTTGCCATATTTTAGTGTATTATGATCAGAGTGTAACAACTAAAGTTTATTGTTTATAAGTACCTGGACATTGAAACTACATATCCAACACCATCTGAGACACAAGGACTGGAAATGAAGCACAGACACTAATCCTTTTATTCTATACAATAAGAAAAAAAACTGATATTCTTCACAAATAAATACAGTACTCTAGATAGGTAATTTTAACATTAACATTGTTGCTGCACCATCTCAGATTTTGTTCAAACCTTGTCTAGATCAAGAATGGGTCCCAATCTAGGGCCTTATATGAAAGCAATGGGCATGCAGGCCTTTATTCATTTAATCATACTGAGAACATGTCTGTTTTCCACCCTACAAAGTTTGGGCATGCCAGGAACAATAATGTAATGGAGAGATGAGGTATTTCTGAGAGTGTAAAGCTACAAAATCAAGGGTGAAAAAATATATGACAACATTGAAATTGAACAAAATTATTTAACAGGCCTTAGTCTTGGGACCTGAATATAAGGTAGGCCTACAAACTTTGAGCAAAAATCTGAACCGTTGCAACAAACATTTTCCCAGATTTTGTCTGGTGTGTTTGTCAGAATGACCCAGAACTGAATAGTGGAGTTATTTTTACCTAAACCTTTTATAGTAAAAAGGTTTCATGATTGAGAACACAACAATCTGCTCTGTTCAAAGCTGTGTGCGTGCGTGCGTGCGTGCGTGCGTGCGTGCGTGCGTGTGTGCGTGCGTGTGTGCGTGCGTGCGTGCAAGTGTGACAGAGAGACACAGGAAGGGAGAGAGAGAAGGAGGGTAACAGGTGCTAATCAGAAAGGGTTTCCCGAAATGGGTGTGGGAATGTGGGGGGCCACGAGCATTACATCAGTTTTCCTCCTTTAGTTATCAATGGCGTCACTGTCACAGCCACACATACAGAGAGAGCAGGCACCAAATCCTTCAATAAACAGGTGAGCACATGCATGTACAGACCAACTCATGCACATACCACACACACACACACACACACACACACACACACACACACACACACACACACACACACACACACACACACACACACACACACACACACACACACACACACACACACACTAATGTACGTGGCACAGGAACTCCTACAGCAAACACAACATGTCCACCGGTTGTTGTAATGCATTAATCCACACTGCAGCAGTGGGAGGTCTCTCAGAACTTTGATGTCTGTTGTTATCAGTCCCATCCTGTCAGGTCAAACATCTGTTACTCCGACTTTAAACCTATCTATATTTAATAAAACATCTATATTTATGTATGTGCCCTCACCACATGAAATGATTGGGGTCTGACTTCCTGTGCCCCCCCTCTCACCTACTGTCGTCTCTTTTACCCTGTGACGAACACCCGCCCCCTCCCCCCGACCTGCTGAGGCAGCACACACCGACCTGTCTGTCAAACTGACTCAACAGGTGGCCCAGTAACGACCTCCCTTCCCCCACCGCCATCTCTTTCAACTGCACCCGATCCAGCTACCTCCCCCAACCGACTGAGACACGCACACACAGACAGGCACACATGCATTCATACATGTGTCCAAGTGCACACACACACACACACACACACACACACACACACACACACAGTAATACATGAGTTATAATCCATGTTCTAATGAACTCGAAGCCTCATGCGATTGGGCAACTTGAGATTGATCCAGGATACCGAGCATGACCAACGGTATGGCATCCTGAAGTGCCATGAGAAAGAGGATCATGGCCCTATCTGAAATACTACACATGCATATGTGCTGAGCAGAGTAGTTATATGGGCCTGTGTCAAATGGAAATATTTCACCCACATACACACACTGACAAACAAACTAACATCGAAACGTCGCCATGTCTCTCCTGTTTATCAGAGCCAAATTAGAACAACTTTGCAAAAAGCTACGAAGCTACAGTGATTCAAATATAGGGTCTCCATTTTGAGTTGATGTTTGGAATAGGTAAGATAATGTATTATGGATGAAGTCAAACTGTTGCACAGTTGCAGGGAATGAAAAGACGCCTGTGAAATATCACGTGGCATGTGGATGTGCAATCTGCCCTGTCACACACACGCTGATAACCAGGACAGTGTGGGAGATAGAGGGGACTGCTAGTCACCAAATCTCAGCATCAATCAATCAGCCAGCAGATGTCTGTGCGCAGAGTCTATGGGGTGTGCTGTGAAAGGCTACAGGGAAAGTGTGGGGGAGATTGTGTGCGTGTGTGTATGTCTCTGTGTGTGTGTCTCTCTCTCTCTGTGTGTGTGTGTGTGTGTGTGTGTGTGTGTTGGGTTGGGGGGCAGGGGACTGATTTGACAGCTTCACACAGTTGGCATGACCCAGGAGGCTGAGGGGTAAGAGGGAACGAGGGGGGAGCAAGAGCGCGACAGGGAGAGAGAAAGAGAGAGAGAGAGAGAGGAGAGAGAGAAGGATAGGGTGAATACTGAGAGAGGTGAAAGAGGAAGGAACTCTGGAACCCCTTTTCTCCCGAATTCACCGTTCAGGGAGAACTTTTCTGCGTGCAAAAAAAAAAGCAACACGCGGAAGGCAGATAGATATCTCTGCAAAACTGTCGAGAGAAATTGGCTGATTAAATGCGCCCGACTGAAGTTTTCTCCCCCTCCTCTGTCAGGTCTCTCTCTCCCTCGCCAGTTTAATCTCCAACTTACTCTGCCGTCCCTAAGGGATCCTTCTGTAAGTAACTATTCTCTTTTATTTTCTAACGCTTTCCCCATGTTCCAGAGCTCTCTCTGTGTGTATGTCTATATGTATATACAGTGTGTGTGTTGTGAGTGGAAGTATGTGTGTTCATGCATGGACATATGGGAGGACAGACAGATATGCCCAGCGATTTGTACTCAGTGATATTACTTATGCATGCAGAGCAGCTGGACATCTTGATCGATGCTGAAATGAAGTGGTTGTTCATGAAAGCTGGGTACAATAATTAAGCGTAAATCACTGAAGTTATTCCTCCATTTTCCCTGGTAACTCTATCTTCTGCGCGCACACTGCGGATCAGTCAGTTTGGGGCCCAGATAATTTTTTTCTCATGCAAATTCCCCATAACTGTGTTTATGTGTGAGAGTGAATCTGCCCAGTTGAATATATTTTCTCCTCTTTCACTGGATGACACTGTTTTTGCCACTGGTAGCAATAGGACTCGGTACAGTGTACACTCCTGTGCCTCTGTTTCTGTCAGTCACCCTCTCTCTCCCTCCCTCTCCAATCCCTCCCTCCCTCTCTCTCTCTGTATTTCTCTCTGTGTTATACCTTGATCTCTCTATCCGTCTCTGTGTTTTTAGCATCTCTGTCTCTGTGTGTGCGCCAGCTGCTCTCTGGGGGATTAGAGAAGTCTGTCGTAGAGTTTCTGGATCCGTTATTGGGGCTTGTCTGAGTCGCGCTCATGCACTTGGACCCGTGTTTGCTGGGGTTTTTTTCTTTGTCTCCCCCTCTCCGAAAAAAGACAAGAGTATTTACACTCTGCTGACTGCGGTGCGGAGCGTTCCCCTGTTCTCCTCAGTCATAGATCTTTGGAGAACTTTATGTTCTCTACCTTGAGTTCAGCTGAAAATCGAACTCTGCAGCCATGTCAATAGCTCATTCGGTAGTTCACATGAGGCTTTCATTTCCGTTTGCGGTGACAAGAATGATTAGTGTCCTGAACCAGCAGGAATCTCATACTTTTCTCTCTTCCCACCTCGTTGTTTTTGTCCAGAGGCAGAGGCAAAGTTCCATTCCTCCTGGGTTCTTCCTGTGGGAGATTTAAAAAGGCCAGGATCCTCCTCTCCACTTCTGTCTGACCCTTCTTTCTCTCTCTCTGTCCTCTTTCTCTCCATCCCACCATCATGACCTTGCTGGCCTCCGAGAGGTCAATTCTCATTCGCAACAAATTCCGCTCAGGTAAGCGCCCAAGGGTCACGGGAACGTGTGTGTGTGTGTGTGTGTGAGTCGGGGTGGGGGGATGGTGGGTAGTGGTGGAGGAGGTGTTTGTAAAACAGCCAAAGGCAGCCATTTTGGATGGGAGTCCCTGATGAGCTGGAGGTTGTCAGGAGCTAAGAGCAGGAGAAAGGGATCCAGTTTTATGGCTCATTTAAATGAAATACAGTGCCGTTGTTTTGAATATTTTACTGCCCTAAAATGACATTGTGTATAGTTCTCATAAGGACAGAGTATTTTTCCACTGTAGCGGCTCAATTAGCTTTAGACCTGGCAGTCATATAAAGTGTGTGTATACACTCTGATATTTTACACTGGTTTTGGTTCTCAACTTTAATACTTCCCATCTCATCATGATTTGCCGTTGCGCCCATTATCTCATCAAAAGTTGATTTCTCTCCCCTCAATATTTTCTGCCTTTGTAATAATGTGTTGACGTCTCGAGGCAGAATAAAATAAAATGAACTGAAATGAACCAAAACAAAACAATTTAACCCATGTACACAAGGGTAGATAAAACGTCTGCTGAGCACAAGCCATTTTTAACTAAATTTTTACTTACATGACATTGCATTTTAATCTGTATTGCACTGTTTTGATTCAGAGGCCTATTCCACAATACAGACAGCGTTGTTTTTATACATAAAATAACACGAATTTACATAGATTGAAAACATACTCCTTGATGTGTATACTGCCTAGATGGTGGTACATATCCTATGAGAGAGACACATTCAGTCTCATGTTCTGTAGTGTGTGAGTATTCTCACTATTGTACTGGCTGGTAGTAAATGACATTGGAGCACAGTCTCCCCCCTCTGAAGGACAACTGGACATTAAACAGATTGGCTCTGCGGGCTACCAACGGCACTGGAAGCGTGTCAGAGTTTGTGCTTCCCTACTCGACACCTCTCAAGAAATCGCTGATTAGGGCCCTCGTACAAGCATCCAGCCCAGGGTTCACTTTTGGCACGTTGCTCATTCAAAGCTCATTGCACAAACCCCTCATCCATTCACACAGAGCTCAGTCTCGTGTGTTGACCTTCCATGGTCTTGGCCGATGAAGATAATTAACGGTCAGGACGATAGTGATTGGACGAAGAGCTGAGGATATACATCTGGGCAGTTCTATAGTTTAAGCCTAATGAACACCATAGCACGTACTAATCTCTATTTGTTTACTTAGAAATTCAGAATGTTGTGTGCTGTGTCACTATGTGGGGCCTTATCATTGTAATGACCATTGACCCATAGAGACCCCTTTTGGTGTTGTTTTGCCGGGGCTTTGTGTGCGTGAGATATGCTTCTAGAGCCTCACTCTTGCCAGCATGGCGACCTTTCCTCTGGCCCGGCCCCTGCTCTGTCATGTTCCCTCATTAAAATGATAAGAGCCTTCTGGAAGCCAGAGTGTCCAACACAAAAACGTCCGACTTCATATTGAATTCGCGTGAATTATCACTGGGGCTCTGGAGGTCATTTGGGCTGCACCTGTGGCTAAGCAGATTGTCGCTGTTTAGTCCCCTGTGGAATGTAGAGTGGAGCGGAATGACCAAGCTGATGTTATTCGCTCTGTGGCGTTCAGCGAAGCCTAAGTACTAACGCTACCGCTCGCTCTTCCCGGCTTTGAACATCTTTTCTTTTTTTTTTTTTGGTACGCCATGCTGTTTATCTCCCTTAAGAGACTGATAATGTGGCTGAGGCAGGAATCGGCTGCTGTTAATCCTTTTAGAATCCTGTAGGTAGGACAGGGGGGTAATTATAGTGGATAATGAGATCACAACTCATCATTTGCCTGCAAAAAAACCCCACATCAGACGACAAGTCATATTAAAGCCATATTGGCTAACTACCCTGGTTGCGATTTGTGAGAGTGCATGTGAGGAAACATTTCCTTCTCGAAGCTTAAAAGCCCCAAAACAAATCCCATCACATTTTTCCCAAGTCAATTTTCTCTGCAGTGAGTTTTGCGTCTTTCCCCATTTTCTTTGTGGAAAGGGAAGATAACCTGTGTTGAAATGATTGCATATTCTCTTCCTAATGAAAGGTGACACAGCATTGGCTTTCATTAGGCCTAGGTGTTCAACTCATAGTGATGACAGGAGATTTCTGGCATATAACTGAAACAAGGAACTCAAATTGGGTATAAGTGAAGTACACATTAAATAACAGTGACAAATTGGGTGATTTTTCGCAAATGTGTTCTTTACATTAACATTTCATCATTCTTTTCATTTCATTGCTTTGTCAGACTGGCACATTGGCAACCTTTTCCCCCATTTTCTAAGAAAAGAAAGCAAAATGGTCTCCTTGCCAGAGAAAGCTCTATAAGAACTCTCAAACCAGTGAAAATTGTCGGGCCATAAGTTAACAATAAATAATGCCAGGACTACACAGCTCTGGACCTGAACATGTGACTTCATCAGACTGCAGCAGGGCTTACTGTCACTTTGGAGAAGGGCTCTTTGACTCATTTGAAGGAAAGGCCTATCAGACAGCCAGACTGCTTATCTGCACCTGGAGGAGTCCGTTTAGCGCGGCAGCTGGCAACGGGCGCCGGCTCCACTGCCGGCTGCACTTGGGGCAAGATGTTCCCTTTTCCTGGCTGAGATCAGCTGATAGAGAGAAAGGGAGGAAGAATTTACTTAGCAGGCTTGACAGAGAAGCAGTGTGAGTGTGTGTGTGTGTGTGTGTGTGTGTGTGTGTGGTGGTGGGGGTGGGGGGGAGCTCGAGAGAGGGAAAGAGAGAGTGGGACAGCTGGAGGGGGGATGGAAGATGACAAAAATAGACATACTGATGGATAAATAGTTACCCCCCCCCTCCCTCTTCCCTCCCCCCTGCGTCTCCTCTCTCCCCCTCGCGCTCAGATCTCAAAACTCAGCAGTGAGGAGCAGGGCGGGTCCAGCCCTGATACCTTACAGTGGCTGCGATGGTTCCACCTGACGCCAGGGAATTCTTCTGGCTGTCACAGGGAAGGGAGGGAGGGAGAGAGGGAGGGAGCGAATGAGTGTTTGGGGACTGTGCACGTATGACCGTGCAAATATCTGCATGTCTGCTGGTACATCTCCACTGTTGCATGAATGTATGGGGAGGCGCCCCATTGAAATCCTTGATACGGCTGACGCAACACGGAATCAGATCGTATGCCAGAGAAGGCGTCCGAATGTCACTGACATCTCATGTGATTTGCACTGAATATTTATGGGCTAGGTTCAACTAATCTGGGGGAGCTTACAGTCCTGTTCTTGTGCTTTTCAGTTTTGCAGTTGAGAATTCAGAATCGAAGACAGCAAAATGAGATCAACGCTGATTCTGGTGTGTGGAAATAACAGCACTAGTATTCATTCATTCATTCACTCATTTGTTATAAGGATAAAACTACACCATATGGTCGTGGCTCATGAACTGACATTTGTCCATTTCATTCTTTAGCACTGAAAGGCTCTTGCCCACCTAAGCCAGGGGTGAAGGATGCAAGTGAAGCTGTGGTACGTATGCCAATCAATGAATGGACGAGCGTGATTCCTTAAGATTCTTTAGCAAGTGTGTGTGTGTGTGTGTGTGTGTGTGTGGTATGGGTATATGCCTGAGATGAGAGACTTGCTGCTATTGTACGTTTGACCTGCTGTTTCCTGATTCAGCGTCAAACAGATGATGGCGCCACTCAGAAGATGCCCCCTAGTGGTCATACTGCAGAAACTGCACAAGGTGATGCTTCACCCTGGAGCAGGGAGCCTCCAGTTATACCCAGCATCCATGTGTCTTCTTCCCTGACAGTCTGCTATTTTCAAATACCACCAACTGGCATTTAACCGTGACAAATGGCCTTTCCCTCAGATATTTTATATACCATGTTAACTTCTCACCCATCAACCTCCCAACAAAGTCTCTTTTGACACACAGCCCATAACCTGGAACAATATGAGTGTGTGTCAAATGTTTGGAGTGTGTGAATCCCTCTGTACTATACCTTCTGTTCTGCATTCATGTCTGAAGCAACAACAATGTACATGAAAAGATACTACTTTTGAGCAAAGCTTTCATAATGACTCTATAGCACAAAACAGAGAAACATTTTCAAAAGTAGGCTTTACATTTTCAGTCCTTTCCAGCAATGACACAATTATTTCATTTCATTTCACTTCTCTCTCTCCTCCCTCCATTTCCCACTCGTCTAATCCCTGTCCTCCATCACGTGCTTCTCCCTACAGACCGGGGTGTCGGCGGGGCTCAGAGGCACAAGAGGGCGCGGCTGGCTGATGACCTGACTGAGAAGATTCATCTTCGCCACAGCCCCCTGGAGCTCCGCAACAAGAACATCCTGCCCCTGGAGAACAGTGAGCGCCACTCGCATCCACACATCCCCACTACACCAGACAGCACACAGCACAACACAATGACACTCCCATCCACACATCCCCACTACACCACACAGCACACAGCACAACACAATGACACTCCCATCCACACATCCCCACTACACCAGACAGCACACAGCACAACACAACGACACTCGCATCCACACATCCCCACTACACCAGACAGCACACAGCACAACACAACGACACTCGCATCCACACATCCCCACTACACCACACAGCACACAGCACAACACAACGACACTCCCATCCCCACATCCCCACTACACCACACAGCACAACACAATGGAATGCAACACAACACAACAACACAACACAACGGAATGCAGCACAATCCATCACAACACAACACAACAATGCCACACCCAACACCTGTTCACTCTACAAATCTAACCATTGCAATAAACAGCCAATAGCCTATACTGTAACCCACCTTGAAAGACAATAACTTTAGGGTCATGGGATGAACTTCAGAGCACTGGCCTACCATGTGATAGCATGCACCATGCAGTTTCAGCATCACCCAGTGGAGAAACGTCCAGCTCATCCTCATGAGCCCAGGACAGGTTTCCTCATCAAGGCTAGTCCCCTCCCCAGCCTACAGCTTTAACGACCACATACCTTTACACGCTATCAGTGCTATCAATGCGCCCAAGCCAGAAATACCATTGAACAGATATATTGAACTTCAGTTGACCCAGCTTGTCCTCAGAGCCAGCAGTTACTCGAGCCACCTCCTGCTCCATCTTGTGCATGATACAGTGGGCTGGTACTGACCCATGTGATTGATGAGCCATCTGTCCCCCCTGCGTAGCTCCAGGCTCCTTCCCCGTGGCCTCGGATGTCTTCGAAGATGACATCTCCTGCTCCTGCTCCTCCACTTCCTCGTCTCCTGAGCAACTCGGGATGCACCAATCCCCCGCGTTCTCGCTGTCGCCGGGGCTGACCAGTGATCAGTCACTGGGTGACCTTTCGCCTGTGAACACGCCCCTGAACCACAGCCCAAGTCAGGTAGAGGACGGCCATTTGTCAATTTGTTTACATAATGGATGTGGTGACACGCATTCAAATGCTTTTTTTCTTTCATAATTACTTGGCAGTACATTCACCGAATGCATATCAGAGCGCCCACTTGGTTTGTGTGTTTTAAGACTCTCTTTGAAATTCTTTTTGCAGTGCAGCTTGGCGTTGCTCCCGGCAACCGAGAGCATCAACCAGCCAATGACCATGACTGTGGGTGAGACAAACTCCATGGCAACGACCGGGAGATCGAAGGGAATATATATGACCTCTCAGACCACACCATTGCTGCCAAAGGTATGTTTAAACATCACAAACACACACGCACACAGTCACAATGCACATACAAACACACTACCAAATACATCATTACATACATACACACCACACACACACACACACACACATCTCAAAGCACACTCAAATCCAATCCAAATGCCCAAATCCATTCGGCTGCATAAATTAAAGTTAATTGGCTGCTGTTTTCCCTCTCCGTCTCTCTCTCTCACTCTTCCTCGCCCACGTCTCTCCTCTCCCTCAGACAGCCTCCCAGCTCGTCCCCCCTGCTCATTCCACGCCGGGCGCGTCCCTCGCCTCCGCCAGACCCCCTCGGCCACGGAAGCCCCGCGACTCCAAGCCCAAGATGAGGGAGCTGAAGTACCACCAGTACATTCCCCCAGACCAGCGGGGAGGGGCGGGCAGCAGCTCGTCCAGTAACTCCGCCCAGAAGAGCGCGGCTGCTGCTGCCGCCGCCCAGCCCATCGACCCCGCCTACTCGCGCCTCCTGCAGCAACAGCAGGTGTTCCTCCAGCTCCAGATTCTCAACCAGCAGCAGCGGCTCACCGTGGCAACCAGGTAACTTGGAAAAAAAAACAAAACACGTGCGAAACGTGTTGAAGCCTCGTCTGCTCTCACCTAACTTACTGTAAATCAAGCTCCACGAGGCTTACGTTTATGACACAATTTCTGTTTGCAGCTCTGTTTTGATCACAAGGGGAAAACATTCATTTGATGTCTGTGCAGCTTTTAAAGTTGTTGCCCTTTATCTTTGATCCCTCTCTCTCTTTCTCTCTCTCTCTCTTTCCCTTTCTCTCTCTTTCCCTCTCTCAGTGGCGACAGCCAGCTGGTGAGGCTCTCTGGCGCTCCACAGCAGACTCAGCCCTCTGCTTCCCCGCCGAAGAGCTCAGTGCCCGTGGACACGAGTCCCCCTCAGAAGCCTGAGCGGCTCCCTCCCAATCTGGATGACCTCACGGTGAGGCCCTTTCAGCTCTCTACTCTGTACCTTTGATATCTTTCCAGCCAGGAGCCAGCGGCTTCTTCTGGGCCTCTTGTTTGAGTTGAAGATGAAAACATTCTCATTCTCCCCGCCCTGTTTCTCTGTCTTTCCCTCTCTCCCTTTCTCTCCTTTCTCTTCTCTCCTCTCTCGCCTTTCTCTCTCTCTCTCTCAGGTATCTGAGCTGCGGCAGCAACTGCGTAAGCGTGGCCTGCCCGTGTCCGGCACCAAGCCTGCCCTGCTCGAGCGCCTGCGCCACTACCAGCCGCCCGTGCCCCCCCGCCCCCCACCTGCCCCCCTCCGTCAGCTCACCCCCACCCTGGACTCTGGCAACAGCAACAGTAGCAGCAGCAGCAGCAGCAGCCCCGCCAACCCCACCCCTGAGCCGCCTCCGGCCAACCCTGGGCACGTCTACATCCAGGCCCCAGGCGTGGTGGCCAGCCTGCCCGACTCTGGCCTGTCCACCGTGGGCTTCCTGGCCTCCGGCACGCCCCCCTCGGGCCCCAGCTCCAGCCCCGGCCTGCAGGCGTCCTCCCCGCTGTCCGGCGCTGCCCCCTGGAGGTCAGAGCAGGCGGCGGAGGAGCTGAGCGTGGAGCTGAAGATGAGGGAGAGGATGAGGAACCGGCCCAGGGATAGACTGCGAGAGCTCAGCAGCGAGGTGAGAGGAGGACTGCTGATGGAACCATCTCCTCCACACAGCAACACATATCTCCACATGACTACATATATACACTACTCACAAAAAGCCAGGGATATTCGGCTTTAGAGTGAAATTTGTTGGCGTCTGTTTCAATAAATCGTTTGAGATGAGGAAATCGCCATTGCATGCATCTACTTAAATGCCCTATGTTCATGTTATAATACCAGTAGCTTGAACTTTTTATATTTTCCATAAATTTCACCCTCCATTTATCCCTAACTTTTTGTGATTAGTGTATGTTAGGGCTGCCAGGGTGAATTTGTTCATTAACCTAAAATAAAAAGGCCTAAGACTATGGCCTGATTCACATGCACAGAACCTCCATAAATGAATGGCCATTAAGTGTCACTGCAGTCCCATTTCAGGATACCTCATTTTGTGCTGTTCCTTACACAAGGCACTATTTTATGTTTACTTTTGCACATCGGAAACTTCAAAAGATAATAATATTGAGGAGAAACAAAGTAACTGTTAACCCTTTCATGCACGCATTATGAAAAAAAGTGTCTAGATTTTTTTAGTATTGATTTTAGTACTCTATATGAGCCCAATATTGAAAATCAGTTGGAATTTTTTAAAAATATGCTTTTATATAGAAGTTATGTTATTGTCCACGTATGTGGACAGTGCGCAACAAAGGGGTAAAAAAGGATAAAATGTAATGACAGAAAATGTGGAAACTATGGCCCTCTACTTCCTCCATACTACCCACCCAGCCCTCTACTACCCCCATACTACCCACCCACCTCTCTACTACCTCCATACTACCCGCCCAACCCCTCTACTACCCCCATTATTGCTCACCGACCCTCACCCACCCCTCTACTACCCCCATATTACCCACCTCTACTACCACCACTACCCAACCACCCCTCTACTACATCCATACTACCCACCCCTCTACTACTAATCCACCCACACCTCCAGTACTCTCATACCCACCCCTCTACTACCCACCCAACCCTCTATTACCCCCATATTACCATACCACCTTGGCATTACCACATGTAATTAGGTCATTATTTATAGATATGTTTACCAAATGTTAGTTTCTTTGTAATTTAAAGCAATTAAAATCATATTTGAAAAAAAAAAAAAAAGAAAAGTCCTAGTTACAAAATCTAATTTTTGGCCATTTAACTCCTCTGTTGCGCAACGTCCACATACGTGGACAGTTGCTTTTTAGGGTCTACAAACTCCATTTTACATCCGATTTAATTTCTGAAAACATAGAGTTGTTCAACACACTCTCCTGTACAGCATAATATTTTTTTTTACATGATTTTGCCTTCTTGAGTACTAGCTTTTTACAGATATGCCTGGAGCATTCAGCATATGGCTATTACTGTCACTCATGTTGAATTGATGATGTCATCAAGCAGTCAATATTCCAAATATAAGATGATACATATTGTTAATATATTGCCAAGGACCTACTAAAACTGCCCTGAAGTGGATTGGTGTATATCAACATGATAAATAAGTAGAAAACAGAGTTAAAGTTACTGTCCACACATGTGGACGTTGCGCAATCAAAATACATGCAGCATGTTTTTGAAATACTGATTTTCATGTGTGTGTGAACTTGGGCAATTATTGGTGACATCCAAGTCAATCTTGTTTGTAAACCCTTCAATAGAATTGACTGAATATCACATCTTGTAGGGCTGATTGGAAAAGATATAAATAAATATTTACTTTTCTTGGGCTCATCACCATTGAGTCAATGAAATGAGCAAATTAATCAATAAAATGGAACCCTAATCAGCTGAGGAAATCATCTCTCTCTCTCTCTCTCTCTTCCAGGCCTGTGGAGCTTCCCTCCATCCGTTCCTGCAACAGGAGCCCGGATGCAGTCGCGGTAGAGCCGATCAGGAGGGGCCGGCGGAAGCCCTGTTCCCTCAGGTACGCCAGCAAGTCTACCGCACTCAATCTAGCGCTCCGCTATCTGCACCGGAAAATGGCAGAATTAATATCTTCACCTTGAGCTGATTGCAAAGATTAAAAATGTGGGGGGGAAATGAGAGGCCAATATGTTTGATGAAGGGCTTTAGAGGTTTCACGCTTAATTTCTTGAGGTCTCTCTGGGAGATTGTCTCTCAAGCGTCAAAATTGAAGGTTTGAAAATTGGAGTGGTGCTCGGGCTGCGGTTGACAGAGATTAACCTCTGCGTCTCGTGCTTAATGGCCTACAAATAGGTGTTCTGCAGCCAGCCGTGCGATGTGATAGGTCAAGATTTTGAACTGCCACGGCAAATCACGGCGAGCCCGGTGCAGAGTTCATCCAGTGTTCGAAGTCTGGAGGAGGAGCTTCAGGAGGCCATCCAAAGAGTGCAAGTAGGTGTTGATGTGACCCACACTGTCCCCTAAGTCCAATCAGACATGCGTGTATTAGAGCAGAAGTGAAAACAAATCACTTTTTGAAGCAGTACAGTACAGAAGCAGTACTGCCATGAGGTTGTGAGAGTGTATGCAGACATTTTATGCGTAACATCTATCCTGAGGGTTTCCAGGAGTTGTAATGCATAAAGCATAAAATTGTGTGTAACATTATTCTATGTAAGAGGCTCACACTATTTATTTTGGTATGTCATGGTCCATTTTGTGTTTGTCTTCCCTATGATAGATGGACCCTAGTCAGTCCATTGATGATATTCTGGAAGGGACCATTGGTCATTCAGGTAAGCTTTACATATGGGTTTGGCAGTGCATTTTTGTTCACATGCATAAACTGTCATCTGTTTGAAAAATGTCATTACTCATTGCGCTAATGTTCCCTGATAAATAAAAGTGCAGAATGAATCAATAATTCTTTCTTGGCATCAGCCTTACCACTTTATAAGGTCCTCCTAATGCTGTTCTCAGGTGATGCCTCCCCTGTTGCTGAGATCCAATCACCTGTCAACGTCCTCGCCAGATCCTCCCCACTGCCGCCGCCTTCTGACCAATCACAGGCTGCTCAGGGCCAGTGTAGGGATGACAACTTCCTGTCGTCCCCTCTCTGCTCCTCCCTCCTGCTGGAGCTGCCCCCGTCTCCGTCCAGCACCCTGCTCCAGGCGCCCGCGCCCCCACCCCCCCCACCTCCCCCCATCTGCACCACGCCGCCCCCCAGCACCAACTCCAGGAAGAGGCGTGAGGTCGCCACCTTTGACCCCGCCGACTGGCTGGAGTCGCTGACGTCTGGCTTCCGACCTCTCACCCCTCCCCAGGCTCCGTTCCGCGAGACGGACTTCGGCCTCGATTCAGATTTGAACGTAAACCGGGTCCTGGATCTCATGGTGGAGCAGTGGTGAAGGAGGTGTATAGCCTCTCTGTGTTTGGGCGTATGTATATGTGTGTGTATGTATGTATCTCTGTGTGTGTGTGTGTGTATGTATGTACTGTATGTGTGTGTGTGCGTTTGTCTGTCTTGCTGCGTCCCTGTGTGAGTGAGTGTGTATGTAACTGGCTGTGTGCTTGGGCGTCACCTGCGTGTCAGAGCCCCGTGCGACAGGTGAAAGCACACATTGTTCCACGGATGCACCCCTCCATCCCAGCATTCTTCTGCCCACCCATGCATCCATTACTGTCAACTGATGTGACCAAACAGATCATTATAGAGAGGCATTGACAGCAGGCCTGTGCTCCACGCAATGTCGAGAGACAGACACTGCTGAGAGGTAGAGTGAGTGACAAAACAGAAAGAAAGAAAGAAAGAAAGAGAGAGAGAGAGAGAGAGAGAGAGCTGCTTTGGTGACTCGTACAAAGACAGAATCACACAAGCATACACATTCTGTATATAGAGTACAAGCGCATTTGTGATGTGCCTGGAATTCAAACACTTTAAAATGTATGTTGTAATACAAAACAAAATGAAAAAAAAAGACAATGAAAAAAAGACAAATTAAACAAAAAAGAAAAATATGCGGGTTGCCTGCGGACAGCCTCGTCGCCCGAGTGCCAGACGAACAGTCGGCAGTCGGCAGGAGGCAGGAGGCTGTGCCAGCAGATGCTTTCTACACACTGTGTGTTCTGGCAGGGAAGCAGAAGCGCTCCCTGTGTGTGTGTGCTACATTGAGCTGCTCCTGTGTATGTGTGTGTGTGTGTGTGTGTGTGTGTGTGTGTGTGTTTAAATGTGTGTAACTGAGTGTGTGTCAGTGTATGTGCATTAGTGTGTTCAGTCAAATAATGTTCACCATACTGCGCATGCATTTTCCTCACACTGTATCCATAGGTGCCTGCGCACCCAAATGCACTTGTCTGTGGAAGTGTACCACGTCTGTGAATAGCCGTTAGCATGTACATTTGATCAGTTCAAAAGAGAGTATGTTTTTCTTTCCATGTTTCCTATTGTATGGTCTTAGTCAGGTACTGTGAGACACTGGCAGTGATGCATACTCCCCAGGTGCTCAGTGAAAGGCTTATGATCAACTGGGCCTTGGGAACAGCACACTGTCTTTTTCCTCACAAAACTGTTATTTAACTGCGACTGGAGATGTCCTCCTGAACCAAGAAACTGTATGGGCAGAGGTGCTCCCCTGGAGCAGATGGACAAATTGAAGTATAATACTTAGCTCCTGTACCACCAAGGGGTAGCACAGCACTGAACACCGCTAATGGTTAACGCTAACATAAACAACTCACAGTTGTGCTTGACTGTCTGATGTTTCTTTAATCAGACATTCAGGTTCCTGTGTCTGTGTTGAATTTGTCCTCCCTCAGGCTGTATGGGAAGTGCAAACTCTGCCGCCAACAATAGGGCTGTATGACTCTGTTTACAGAATGTCTGAGCTAGACACAACAAACAAAGACACGGCCTTATTTGGGGAGACATCCTCTGCCAAACTTGATTACTCTGTGATGGGACCGCACAAATGTCACGATCCTCTCTGAATGACTGCTTATGCCTTTAATGCCTTTGTCCCTAAAGTAGCCGGGACAACACAATGCTTACACGTGCAATACGCTAATATGTGAAGGGCACATCCACTGGGCAAAACCACATAGTAGGTTGTATTTGTCCGAATGTCCAAAGTGGTTATCAGAGAGGGAGAACGCCTTCCTCATCGTTAATTTATGTTTTGTAGCGCAGCAATTGTGAGTTCAATTGTTGTGATTTAATTCAGTGCTAATAGGGATAATATGTCTGATAATCAGAAATGTTGTCCTCACTTAGAATGCAATGAGACACTGGAGAATCTAAGTGTCCGTATTTATTAAATGTTTCGCTCTTTAAAAGCTGACTGCTCTGAAAAATCCAAGAAAAAAAGGTATACTTCCAAGTGTTTTCAATTTACCCATTGGACTATTTATTAAGTAATTTATTCAAGCATTGGACTAATCTCCTGTTGAAATTGTATGTTTCCAAAACAAATTAAAGTCTTAATTGATTTTTCCCAAACACTCTGATGTGATATGTTATAATATACCGGTATATCATGCATATCAGTTCAAAAAAAATGTTTTGAGTTTACATTTCAGATGCTTCAATGAGTTCACAAAACAATCAGTACATATTGCATTTCACAGCTATTCCATAGTCACACTTGCAGTTTGACATATATTTTGTATACATACATTATCCAATATGTATCCATATTTATATAGCTATGCCGCATCAAATGTATCACATAAATGAATAATTTAATACCGCGGATTGCAATGAATTTGCTCATTATTGCTAGAAAACCATGCTCAAAGAAGCAATTATATGTTTGTATGTTCACAGGAGCAGATGATCACATGTTCACCTCTGTAGTATAGCCTGGAGAAACAACACAATTCTATACTGACTGTTTAAATAGAGCTTTTGTTACTGGGTACAAGTGATACCCCATTAATGATATATTGCCCTCAATTTTTTACACAGCACTCTTTGAAAAATGTACGCTCACTGGCATGTTAAATATTAAATCAGTGTAATAAATACTGTTTACATATGTCTTCATAATTCATCCCCGCCCCCTGAGTTTAGGTCGCTTGAGTCCGCAACGGCCTTAAAATGTTTGCAGGCTTGTATGCCTCAGCTGTAGATTATTCTACAGCGCTTAAGATGATCTAAGAGATTTCTCATCATTCTTTGTTTCACTCTGCCAGACTAAAAAGCCATAGCCTACAGACTTCTATGCCTTGAAAAAACATTGGGCCAACGTAATTTGTTGAACATTGGTCCTCAGAAGATAAAACATTCCTAGGAGGCCAGTAGAATATGAAAAGGTAGTAAGATAACTAAAATTCCTGGGTGAAAAAAAGAAAAAGAAACTTTGGTAACCATCTAACAACGTGAATCTCATCAAATATTCCTCTGTTCAGGGGTTAGTTGCGTTTTCCTGGGCCTAGATCCTGCACTCGACATGGGTGAACAGCATTTAATGAGTTTCCATATAATGACTTCTGCTGTCCCGCGGATCTTGCTGTTCCCTCGTCTTCCTTCTGAAACCCCATTCTCCCACGATTTCATGGAAATTAAGAGCGAAAAGGTAAGCTACATTTCATATGTAAAGCAGCCCAACGGCTGGACGACACAGTGTTGCTCTCGCCTCTCTCTCTCTCCCTCGCTCTGCGGGGGATTGCTGAGACGTGTTCGTGCTTTGATCGCCGGCAGAAGGTCAGGTTCATTCGATTTCCACGGTTCATAGCAGAGTTGTATGACTCTGGGTTCTGGCCCCCTGGGTAGCTAAACTGAGGGGAGCTTAATTGCTTTGGCTTCAGTGCCACTGCACACACGACGGATTTAGCCGATCTAAACTTGCAAACGTCAATATCGCCATGTGGTAAAATGACCAGAATGTGCTCAGAGAGGGTTTAAATCACCAAGGGTCGCTTACCTGTAGGAATTGTAGGAAAATTGCTTTCACAGACCTGCTCTGACCAAACAAACGTTCTTTATAATTATTGGTTTGGTCAGGGTGTGTTGTCAAGTTGCAACCCCATGCCCTCAAATATTTTGATCAACCATATCTAGGAAGAAGGCTATCTAAACCAATCCTCTACACACCAGGCTACCTTATAAGCTATGTTTGCCATTAGCCTATGTCTTCCCAAGCGGGTTCTTCTCACTGCATTTTTAGTAGGCTAGCTATTGTACTTAATGAATACGTCACATCAAAGTAAATTGAAGTCTTGTCCCACCTCTATACATTGTGACGTCCAGTCTGAGAATATCTGTCCAAATGTAGAGGCATGATGACACATCAGCTGATCAGATCGATCTGTCACACTGCTGTAGGGGGTGGGATAACACAGCCAGCCCTTAACAGACAGCTATATATGGATACATATATATATATATTTAAAAACGTAATCAATCAGGTGTTCATTGGAGAAGTTTACATAGGTGCATCAATCAACGTGAGTGACGTGTCATTTCATTGATTATTTCAAGACAGGTCATGTTGAAGTCAGCTGATCAATCGCACGATGGTTCTCTGAAGAACTATTTTTCCAATCGTGTCCAAAAGAAAAATCTGAATCAATGTATCACATGTGTTAGACGTTCAAAATGACCTTTTTCTTCTTGCCATTTATAAATGAAGGCCAAGCTGTTTTTGAGGTGTGTGGTTTTGTGTGATGGATGGTGCCAGTGGTGTGTGTGTGTGTGTGTGTGTGTGTGTGTGTGTGTAGACCTGTAGTCAAGGACTCCCCTCCCCTTCCTCTGTGTTGTTGTGCACAGCTGATTGGCTCAGAGGCACATCTCCAGAAAGCCGGGATGCAGCCGAGATGCAGCAGGGAAGCCAGAGGGACGAAGGTGAGAGAATGACCTCTCCTCTATCTCTCTTTTCTGTCCCTCTGTGGTGGTGTTCTCTCTCTCTCTCTCTCTCTCTCGTATTCACTGTGTGTCTGTCTATTTCTCCAGCCCACCCTCAGACCCCCCCCCCCACACACACACCCAGGCCTGGGATCAGTGCTGCTCGAGTAGAGACACATTGCGCTATCTGTTCTCTCTGCTGGGTGCCTGTCTGAGCAGGTGGAGTCATGGCAGCCAAATGACCCAGATGAAAATGATTACATAACGACCCTCATAATCACCATGCATATGTCAACACGCTTAGCCACTGAAGGTCAAATTAGTGCTGTTTACCGCAGTTCAGGTGTGTTTAGCACAAGTCCAGCCTGTTTGGGCCAGTTGGGGCCTGGACAAGTTTTAGCTCATCTTCAAAACAGCCCGTAAAAGTACTGGGATGCATTGTGCTGCCTGGATCAGATCTTGATGGATGGACAGAGCATGGGAATGCTAAGGAGAAGGAGGAGGATGGGTTTGAGAGAGATAAGAGAGAGAGAGAAGCGAGAGAGAGAGTGAGAGAGAGAGAGAGAAAGTGAGAGGAGAGAGAGAAAGAGAGAGAGAGAGAGAAGAGAGAGAGGGAAGCCCATGGAGAGGGGGCCTGTGAGGCGTGCTGGCTGGGGAAGGCTGAGTGACGGTGATGGCTTCATCCACTGCATGCTCCAGATAGAGATCTGCCCACGGAACAGCGCTAATTACTGCAGCATGCACACGCGAGATGCTCAAGATGCACCGCAAGTGCTCTCCAGAGGCTACCATAAGCATCAGCTGCATGCCTTTCTCTCTCTTTGTCTCTTCACATTCTCTCTATTCTTCTTTTTTTCTCAATCTCTCCCTCCCTCCCTCCTATTATCATGGACGTAGTATCTTTCTTTCGCTCCCTCATGCTCTCTCTTCCCCCTGCTATCTCTCCTAGATAATAATGATATTTTCTTTGATAATAATAATGGTAATATATACGGGGCCTTTGATATTTGCTCTAACTGTTGGCCTTCGGCTGGGGAGAGTGGGGAAGGAGATGCGGCTCTGGCGTTCATGCATATGAATGTTGGACTGGCCCCTAATTCCCAGCGCACGCAAGGTCAGTGTGTGCCAGCCTGGTCCGAGGGGATTCGCCTTATCTGAGTAGCCACGCGCTAACACAGAGCCACGGGCATGTAAGAGCTGCCCCTCAGGGCCGCCGGATCAGCCTGTCAGGAGTTTGTACAGTTTTGCTCTCTCTCTCTCTCTCTCTCTCTCTCTCTCTCTCTCTCTCTCTCCCTCTCTGTGTGTGTGTGTGTGTGTGTACGTATACATGTGTACAGTATATATGTGTCTGTGTGTGGGTGTGAGTGAGTGTGTATGTGTGCGTCTCTCTACAGTATGTGTGTGTGTGTGTGTGTGTGTGTGTGTGTGTGTGTGGGCCTGCAGAGCCATGTGTGTGTGTGTGGGGGCCTGCAGAGCCATGTTCACTCAATCATATGCTGATGTGGGCCTGGGAGACTTGGCTGTGGCGAGGGGGAGCGCGGCATGGCGCGTCTGAGAGCAGCCAGCACGTCCTCCCTGCTGCTGCTGCTGCTGCTGCTCAAGGGCCCGGCGTGTGTGTGTGCCCGGCGTGTGTGTGTGTGCCCGGTGAGTGTGTGCCAGGGCCGGCGGGCGCCTCTGTGCCGCGCGTCAGGAAGCGGTGGCCAGATCTCGAGCCGCGCAGCTGGGATCCCACCGGCCCGGCACTGCCGAGATCCAGCACACCTGATGCTACCTATCAGATGGCCCAGTGGAGAGCTTAATTCGCTGAATCAGATGGGTTCTAATTTGCCAGGGAGTGAGAGATTGGGCGCTTGATGTGTGGAAGTGGCCACCCCCCCTAGCCCCCCCCTCCTACCCGTAGCCCATCCCAGCCCCATCAGGCGCTGAAATAAATCTGCTGAAATGCACACCTGGCTATTTGCACTCTCAGGAACCTTTGTCTTAGGAATGAATCGAAAGCCATCCATTCATCCGCTCTTCCGCCCGGGCCCGCTAATGCCAGTGACAGTTCCGGTGCTAGCCAACATCCCGTCTAATATCCCCTCCTCACCCCTCCCTCCCCTCCCCTCCTTTGCCGCACGACTGTGAAGGGAGAGGACTTCAGCTGGCCGTGCCCGCGCGTGTCGCATCTCCACTGGCCTGTAAAATGCCGCTGACTGACAGAGACTGACGGGGGGGTGCCAGGCGCTAGCTCTTTCCGCCCAGTCCCCCTTGATTGATGGCACGGGAGCAGGAAGTCAGCTGTGTGGAAAAGCCGCCGTCAGTCTGAGGAGTGGTACCAATCGTTCCCTAATTCCTTCGCATGTCAAATCCCCTTTTTTCCACACGGCTTTGACCCGGCACTGGTGCCATATGTACCGTAACCGCGGTCTCACTCAATTTCCTCTGGTGACAGTTAAAAATGTACTTTATATCAGGTCAGAGTGATATGGCAAGGATATCTCGTCGACCTTGCCTTGCCGTGTTTTCATGTATCTTTTAGGCATAAATAGGGTTATTTTGTTTGCTGAGGTGTATGTGTGTGTGTGTGTGTGTGCGTGCGTGGTGTGATGCCATTTGGACTAAGTAGGCCTGCATTTTTTTTGTCGCAGAGGGTTTTTATTTAAAACAGACACGGCAAGGGGAAAAAAATGCTGGAGCCTCCGTAAATACATCCTCCTCTTTAGTATGCACAGGATGGTGGAGTGAGTGCCTAAGGCCATGTACAGTCATGACTGAAGATCTGTAAGGAAGACTACAGTCCCCCTTTTCCACAATAGCCTGCCATTAATATTCATTAAAAAGCTCTGGGGGGCTGGGAGGGCAGTGGGGAGCGCTGCACTCGTCCTCCAGCTGGACCGGATGGCGCTCCATGCAATATGGAGTCCACCAGGGAGGGGGGGAAAAGCCCCCCCCAGCCCCCCCAGCCCCTGTAGCCAGTGAGCGCTACAGCAGCACTCATCTACATGGAGGGGCTGGCGGAGGAGAGCAGGGGAAAGGGCAGCGGAGGAGCGCGGCGGAGGACTGGACGCTGCCGGGCCTTATCTCCTGCCGGTGTCGCTCGCTATCCATCAGCCCCGGCGCGGCTCTGACCGTCCATCCATCTCGGCATGGGTCCTCGGGTCAGCGCACCTCTGCGCCGTCACGTTTTACAAACGATCATGCGCGGGCGCCCGAGATATGATTTCATCGGCGCGCGGCGTATGCAAATAATAACAAAGAGATGGAACAGTGATGGGTGTGTGGGTAGAAGGCGTGAGATGAGATGAGGATGGGGAAAGAGTGGAAGTGAGGGGGAGGGAGGGGAGGGGAGGAGAGGGGAGGCTGGTGGGAGAGAATGAAGATTCACCTCCAGCTATCTGATGCATGTTTTAATAGAAATGTTCACGGGCGCCTTACAAAAAAACGCAAACGAGAGAGACACATTCAAGATGTTCATTAGATTTCTTCCTCTATGCTGATTTTCTCCTTCTCTCCCCCCCCCAGTTTCTCTCATTGTGATTCCATTCATATTGGATGGGGGGGGGGGGGTTCTTCTGTTTATGTTGGTGGTGGGAGGATAGGCTCATCCAATATGACCTGTTACTATATTGTCTCACACGTGTTTCCCCCAATGCTTATCTGTTTGCGTTATGATGTATGCCATAATTGTCTCCGAGCAACTGAGGAATGTAATTTCACCTTTGTGGATCAATAATGGCTCTTCTATTAGGCTCCATTCTGTTCCATTAAAGAGCATATGCCGCATTGCACTGCAGCTCTGCTGCCCAAATTAATGGGCAGGATGGGCCAATTAAAGTTGGGATCTTCATGGGCGTGCTGATTAGGATATTTAGGGCGTGAATTTCAATGAATGCCTTCCAAACATTCATACACTACTCCCTCAGGGAGAGAGAGAGAGAGGGAGAGAAAAAGAATGTGTGTACTCTCTGTGTGTGTGTGTGTTTGTGTGTGTGTGTGTGTGTGTGTGTGGGCGGGTGTGTGCATGCGTGTAAGAGATACATAATTACTCCTCATAAATTACCCTCGAACTGCCTTTTTTACTGTCCCATAATTTTCAAGAAAAAAAAACAACACACACAAAAAAAAACAAAGTTGTGTGTCTTCATCAGGAACGGCACTGCAGTGCTTCCTGGGGATTAAGCTCAGTAATATGAAGCACCAGGCCCAGATCCTTGGACAGGATCAATCGCCTTTGGCAGCTGAGCGTGTAGGAAATTACAGCCTAAAATGGACCACAGGCACTTGTAAGTCTTGGCACAACTGTGGGATATTATCTGTGAAGGACCTAATGGCCCCCCTTCTGTGGGAGAGACATGGATATGGAATTGAAATGAGACGTTTACATCATGGGGCCGTTGATCAATGCCTGCCAGGTTCTGTGTGCCTGCTAGAAGGGCTATTGATCTATTGGTTGAGCTCATATATCAGGGGGTTAATGTGTTGGACAAACGTAGAAGTCCTCTGAAAGGCCTCTGCAGATCTCCCCTCTCTCTCCAAGGTGCTGCAGTGCATCGGGACCAAATGGTGCCTTTTTTGAAAAAGACAAAAAGACTGGGCTAAATCCCTCTAACGCCACAAAAGACTTAAAGATGGCCACCAGGAACAAGGGAATGAGGAGATGGGAAAGCACAGGGTTAAAAGAGGGTGATGAAGACAATAACTCTCCTTATACAACTCTATTAGCGCAATAGTCATTTGAAAAAATCCTGATCAAATGCTTCTGTAGGATCATTGGGACGCCGCACTGCTGTAATGAACTGCATAAGCAGTGCTTCAGAAGCGCTCTCTGGAGAGGGGCATGATGGGAGACCAGCAGCAGGGCCGGGCGGAGGGATAAAGGGGCCGGGCGCACCATCATCATTATTGGAAGTGAGAGTCAAAAGCTTGAGGTTCTCTGCAGACCCTTGCAGTGCTTCAGCTAGCCTCTTTTTTAAGTGTGGCAAAGCTCCTCTCTCTCTCTCTCTCTCTCTCTCTCTCTCTTTCTCTCTCTCTCTCTCTCTCTGCATGCCTTTATCCTAAAGAGAAGCACCAACATCAGATGAATGTGGCGGAGGAGCGGAGGAAGGAGAGCACGCCTCGGCGCAAATTACACGCGCTGGAAGAATAGCCGATGACAGCAAAAGAGGATTCGTCTCTCTCTCTCTCTCTCTCGCTCTTGCTCTCTCTTTCCCCCGTGTGTGTGTCTGTCGATTTGTTTCCTCCAATGTTCTCCAACTTTTCCATCTCAATTCCTTTTAATCATCTCTCCCTCTCCAGTGCGCCGGTGCTCAGGGGGAGATGTGCGGCGCGCGGACGTCAAATTTCCCCCTTTGTTGCCTAAAGACTGAGGCGCTAACCCAATTTCCTGATGAATAGCTCACCTCTGCAGTGATCAGTCTGCTGCTCTGGCGGCAGAGAGGATCCAGTCATTTAAAGAGCTGAGAAGCACACTTGGGAGAGAGGGGAAAAAACACATCTGCCAAAGACATTCCTCCAGCTCGAGGGGGATTTATTGTGCAGATGCAAATGACAAAATATATATACACTTGTGTCCAATGTAACGTTCACTCTCTCCTCATCACACTGTTTGATCACGGCTATTTTGCACTTCGATTACAATTGATTTACTGGGGTAAGGTCACACGTGATTAAACAGGCAGTGTCAAAATGTTGACATGGCTAAAGGTGAACCACACTTAACCCATTGGCCCCTTTAGCTTCTGAAGATTGTGAAGCCAATACAATGCTTCGACAGTCTCACTCCATAGCTAAACGGAACGTATGGTATTGCCATTCGAAAAACAGCTTGATCTATACAACTTCTTCCTTACACCTGATTGCACACGTCACACATCTTCTGTCCATTGGTTTGATCTAAATGAGTAGAGTAAAAAAAGAACTAAAAAAATGTCAACCACGTGACTCCTCTGAATGCCCACCATCTTGAGTCGTATTTGGATTTGTGGCAGAAGGCACACAGGTGTAGGCACAGTCGTGTGTAGTAGACATGGAAGGCACACAGGTGTAGGCACAGTTGTGTGTAGTAGACATGGTTGGGGTTGGGGATGGAAGGCACATTATAGTGGCTTGTTTGATGTGGGGGTGGCTTTGGGTGAAGCCAGTCTATGGAGCCTGAGTCCAAAGTACCCTGGTGAGAAGGGGTGGGGTGTTGGGGAGAGTGCGGTTACTCTGGCGTGGAATTCAGCCTCACTTTGTTCAACACCCCCATCGATGAGCAGGAGGAGGACTTGGTGGAGGCGCTGGCAGAGGAGGAGGAGGAGGAGGAGGAGGTGGCAGGGTTGGGGATGGCTGCAGGCCTCACCCCCATCTTCTTCAAAGAGCACTCGTCTGTGACCGAGATGGAGCGAGAGAAGGCGGGACGAGGGGCAGCATCTAAGAGACAGAGAGAGAAAAGGAGAGAGAGAGAGAGAGAATGAGGAGATGAGAGCACTGTGTGTGTGTGTGTGTGTGTGTGTGTGTGTGTTTCTAGTGAGTATATGAATATGACAGGGAAAAAGCACAGGAGAGAGAAACAGCGTGTGTATACATATGCCTGGGAGGGAGAGAGATTACAACCAATTTTAGACTCATCATCACAGACAAAATAATCTCCCCATGAATAGTGCATTACATGACAAACACAAAAGCGCTCCCCCTCGCCAACTCAAGAGCCTCATTTGTTTTTTGGGGTGTTTTCATGTTTGCACATATACGCACTTGTTTGCATGGACGTTAACTAATGCCGGCGGAACAGCTGCTCCTGTTTGCATCCTGACGTTCCGTTGGGCAGTGTGTGTCTGTGCCACGGAGAGCCATCGTGCAGTAGCGCCGTCCTGCCTGTGAGTGGCAGTGGCGACACGCACTGCCGGGGGATGAGCAATGACTGCAGGTCTATTACAGAGTGATGGTCCCCATCATGAGGGGAAAGTGGCAGGCTGCTGCTGGCCATATTGTGGACGCTGACAGGGATATTTACAATGCCGGCGCAGTACCGGCCGGCCGCCATCGGAGGGCAGTGCGAAGCCCGGAGGAGCGGCAGCGTAGAACACGGCGAGCGGTCAAAGAGCCGTCAGTTCTTTTGGCACGGTTCTCTCTCTCTCTCTCTCTCTCTCTCTCTCTCTCTCTCTCTCTCTCTCTCTCTCTCTCTCTCTCTCTCTCTCTCTCTCTCTCTCTCTCCCATTCAGATGCATACGCTGCCTCTGCAGCTAACGCTAGACAAGCAGCACGGTGCAGCACAAACACACACTCACACACACACACACACACACACACACACACACACACACACATTTAGGCCCACGTGCATCTCAGGACTGGCAAGGTTAGAACACCAGCCACCCCACCTCCGGCCTCTCAAGCGTGTAATCTTTCTGCTCCCCTCTCACTTCAACTTGTTTTTTTTTTCTCCACTTTACCCATTTGGTTGCTACTGTAGGACTGCTGCTATCCAATGGAGAGAGCATGAGTGCAAGGGCTGGCTGCTGGAGACAGAGAGCCCATCAGTGCCGCCTCACGTGCACTAGACGTGGCTGAACGCCGTGCGTGTGAGACTGTATTGTAATAAAGCCTCCTGCAGCTCCAACGCTCTTATATACTGTACATTTCTATGGCAACACAACGCACACAACATACACTTACATGCTCAATCACTCGCTTTTTCCTCCTCTATCCCCTTTTCTCTCCTTTTTACATATATGGACACTAATGCACACACACACACACACACACACACCAACACCCCCCCCCCCACACACACACACACACTCATGCATACATCCATCCCTAAACATGTGCCCATGCAGCTCCCACAGAGTGACATTTGCAGTGCGTGCTGCATGGCTGGCTATTTACGATGCAGATGTGATGATGGGGCTGAGTTCAGGAGGGGAGCTGCATGACACTATTCATCCCCACTGACGCAGTGGCATTTACACCACACCACCCCACTCCACTCCACAGCACACCACAGCAGAGCAGAGCAGAGCAGTGTGCAGGTCTCTCCACCGCTCTCCCTCACCCCCTCTCTCTGTTCTTCTCTCTCATCATTCTTTCTCAGCCCTCTCTCTCTCATCTACTCTATCACCCCAGCCCCACTCACTCTCTCTCTCTCTCTCTCTCTCTCTCACACACACAGACACACTCACATCCCTCAGCCTTTCTCCCTGATGGCGTGATTACAAGCCATTTGCGTTCTAACGGTACCTTTATGGTTGTTGTCTGTGCTTTTGAGTTTGTTGTTGGTCTCCTCCTGGAGGTCTCTCTCGTACTCGCGCACGCTCTCCAGACTCATCCCTGGGTGGGGCACAAGCACAGGCACAGACATGTCACCGACACAGCACAGGCACAGACATGTCACAGACACAGGCGAGTCGCACGTCTGACATACCATATCATTGACTAAACCAGCTTTGGCATGAAGACACGTCTGCTATCATCACCGTCTCCAACATGGCCGTTGTCTCTAGCATGTCAACAGCAGCGGTGCACCTTGCCTTTATTTTTACGGCGTGTGCTCTTCTAACGGCTGTCAGCCAGTGGACCTTATATGGTAATTTGCATGGGGTTGACCAATATCGTTTGTAATGTAATGGGGCTGACATGACGGGCGATAATTACCATGCCACTCATCCAACCAGGCGACCGCCTGTCTGTGTCCCACAAGCAGGATGTCCCGGATGGCCTGTGAAGAACATATCACAGCACGTCAAGTTCCGTTACACACAACACAACGCGACATGATGCAACAGCAGCACAATCGGAGAACAACATGACTTTGCCTTGTTCTGCTGTAGGTCAGGGTATGAGTTTACTTGGGAGTGTAATAGATTTAATGTGCATGTGCTTCTACTTTATGATATTATGTAGAGTGAAATGACATTTTGCTGAGGGAATAATGAAATGGCTTTAATGTCACTGAGGACTTTTCCTCGCTCCTTTTTACTGACAGTTTCCCATTTGGACAGGAAATGGAAATTTGACCACAACCTTCATCTTATTCCTTCACCACTGGAGTTTTTAAAGAGGTAATAGGCAAAGGGGTGATGAGATTTTGAAACGAACGCTATTATGGGCCTTAATGCCTTAGTGGAACGCATAATGGGCTACTGTAAGGTGATTGCTGCGGCTGTCCAAGAACACCTTTCAAGCTTCACATCTCCATATGAACTGCCTTCATTGGGTTCCCCGCTCATTTCACTGCGCGCGCTAAATTAATGTGGCTAAGGGATGCCGTGGGAGGTAGGGAGGTAGGAAGGGAGGGAGGGGGAGCGCTGTTGTTCTCTTCGTACCTTGTGGATGAATTCCTCGGTGCGCGTCTGAAAGCCGTAGACCTCGAAGCTGCAGTGCACCTTCTTGTAGGAGCACATGATGGGCTGGCTGCTGTTCCGCCAGCCGGCCACCAGGGGGCCGCGCCCCGTCCTCGCCGACTCCCAGCAGCTCAGGTCCTGCCGGGGGTTAAGCACTTACAGATTACCTGCTGAGTGAGCACCACACCAGAGGTGGCCCTGGATGGGGAGCCTCTCCCCCTCTGTGTATGTGTGTGTGTGTGTGTGTGTGTGTGTGTGTGTGTGTGTGTGTGTGTGTGTGTGTGTGTGTGTGTGTGTGTGTGTGTGTGTGTGTGTGTGTGTGTGTGTGTGTGTGTGTGTGTGTGTGTGTGTGTGTGTGTGTGTGTGTGTGTGTGTGTGTGTGTGTGTGTGTGTGTGTGTGTGTGTACTGTATATGTGCTGTGTGGGCAAATGGGTTTGTTAGTGTGTGCATGTGCATGAATGTGAACGGATGTTTTCCACTATACTATATATTTTCAAGTGATAGGTGTGTTGTTGAAGTGTGCGCCTGTGCGTGTGCATGTTATGTGTGTGTGTGTTGAGCAGGGAGGGCCAGACCAAACTGATGTTTACTGAGAATACACTCTGTATTATT